>NW_016908639.1:841754-870139 GCF_001483705.2 Eufriesea mexicana | reverse complement strand
TCAGCAGGAGGGATTTTAAATTCAAGATATTCCTGATCAGTCCGACAAAATCGTTATTCCAAAGTCCAGCTCCTCTTTGTTCCCTGCTGGAACCTCTGTTTTAAAATTCTAATCCCACTGCCTCTCCCTCAAGACCATTACTTTAAAACTGCAATCCTCATTTCTGTCAGAGTTATCCCCTTAAAATTAAAATTTGTTGGCAGTGATAATTTCAGAGATGCTTAATTTCATAAACTGTCATAGTCACTCCTTCAGCCTCTTCATTAAATAGGAAAAACTATTAAACTCCAGACGCCTGGATGCCATCAGAAATCCCAAACAGCGGAAATCCCTCTGCAATCCCATCACTCTGAAATTCCAACCCCTTTATCACTCCATTACTGCCACTACTTCAAAGTCCAAGTCTTTCTCTCGCCCAAAAAATGTTTAATCCAGGACACCCCTGGTATTCAAACCTATCCCACACTATGACACATCAAAATCCCATAAAACCATCTTCTAGTCTTACCAAAAGGTCCAAACAACCTGAGTCTCTCAATGAGCCACACCAAAACCTCCAAAACTACCTCCAGTCTCATCAAAAGACCTAACCAACGAAAGCCTCTCATCAGGGCATATCGAACACCTATAAAAGCACCGTCTAGTCTCATCAGGACACCTAAACAGCACGAATCTCTAGCAACGATACACCGGAACCCTATGCCAACCTCTAGTCCCATCAGCAGACAACGAAAATCCCTCTTTCCAATTGCAACCCCTACTCACTGTCAATCTCTGCCAGTCCTACCGCAACAGCTACACCAGTTCTCAGTCCCATGGGAGATCAGCTAAATCCGTTCGGATGGCGGACAGGCCACCTATTGCCGTCGCGAAATGTTAATTAATACCCCACGAACGCACGTTCGTGGCAGTAATTTGAAGGCCACGTCGGAATACCCGACGGTGGTCCATTAGGAGGCCGACGATAGAAGCCGGGCTATGATAATGCAGTCACGGAGACGCTGATCTAGCCGGAAGCGAGTGCGACTGGGAATTGGCCACGGAGCCGAGGAGACACGCGCCAGGAGCGGATACGAGCCGGATGACCCGCTAATTCACGGCGATCATCCCTCCTTCGAGTCTCCACGGCAAGGATACGTCGGCAGACACGTGCAGAAGCACGATAAACAGATTAAGCCACTCGATCACGTATCGATTGAGCGTGCTGCAAGCCAGGGATCCGCAGGAACTTCCACTGAGTCGCCATTGTTCTTTGCCGGAACTCACTGTCGAAATGCTGCAAGGCTGAGCGACGTGCATTTCGCGAGGGTGAGAGATCTGGTAAGTCTGGTGCGGTTTCAATGAGGAGTGGGAGAATGAAGGAAAGGTTTGGAGACTTTGGATCACAAAATGGATCACTTTGCATCTAAAGTCAACATTCTTAATTTGTTTCTTCGCGTAAAAGGAAGAGAGGAGTTTGGCGAGAGTCTCCTGGGTTTTCAATGATGTGTGGAAGAAACTGGATAAGGTTTGGATGTTTCCTTTGGGTGTTTGGTGGTTTTAGATCCCACAATGTTGTATTTGTGGAGAGATTGAGTAAGTTCTGTTGTATCCATATCCTCGTTGCTACTAAGGGGTAATGTTTGGATATTTTCTTCGGATGTTCGTGGGTTTTAGATCCCAAAACGTATCTGTGTGACGGTTGAATGAGTTCTGTTGTATCCATATCCTTGTTGCTGCTAAGGAATAAGGTTTGGATGTTTCTTTTGGATGTTTGGTTGTTTCAGATCTCAAAACGTTGTTTCTGTGAGACGGTTGACCGAGTTCTGTTGTATCCATATCCTCGTTGTGGCTAAGTTGTAAAGTTTGGATGTTTGGATTGTGGGTTTTAGATTTCAAAACTTTGTATCTGTGGGACGGTTGAACGGGTTCTGTTATATGCATATCCTCGTTGCTGTTAAGGTATAAAGCTTGGATGCTCCCTTTGGATGCTTGTGGGTTTTAGATCCCAAAACATTGTATTTGTGGGGTGGTTGAACGGCTTTTGTTGTATCCATATCCTCGTTGCTGTTAGGGTGCAAAGTTTGGATGTTTCCTTTGGATATTTGTGGGTTTTGGATCCCAGAACGTTGTATCTTTGGGGCGGTTGAACGGGTTCTATTTTATCCATATTCTCATTGCTGCTAAGCTGTAAAGTTTGGATATTTGGTTTGTGGGTTTTAGATCCCAAAACGTTGTATCTGTGGGGCAGTTGAACGGGTTCTGTTGTATCCATATCCTCGTTGCTGTTATGATGCAAAGTTTGGATGTTTCCTTTGGATATTTGTGGGTTTTGGATCCCAGAACGTTGTATCTTTGGGGCGATTGAACAAGTTCTGTTATATCCGCATTCTCATTACTGCTAAGGTTTCTCTGTAGATCGAAGGACGTGAGGGAAGGGTGCGTTTCGTCCTGGGCCCGCAAAAGCTACCTAGCGGACGCATATCTCAGACGTGGGATGCCATAAGCACGTCAGGAATTTGTATTTACGGAAGCAAAGCGTTCATCACGGTGAACTTTCGAGAAATCTAGAACCTCCTTAATTTCCCCTTGCAATAGGGGTGTGAACGATGGTCGCCAGACATCCAAAGACACCACCCCTAATGCTTTTCCAATTAATCACTCCCAGAAAGCGTCCTCTCGAGTCTCGTGGAACTTCAATGAAACGTGTGAGAGAGAGAGAAAGGAAGTATCGTATCGAAAGACACCGTCCTTAATTTATTCCCAATTGATCATCCTTTGAAAACATCCTCTCGAAAGCGATCTAAAAATGGCGACTTCGCCTACATCTGGATCGTCTTGACGATTTACCAGCCGCAACTCGATCTGATCATCAGGATCGTACTTCCTCCGTCGTTTTCCTTGCCTTTTGTCCGGTTAACCGAGTTGCCTGGCTCCGCTCGAACTTACTCGCCCCTCTTTGCTCTCCTCTCTGCTCTCGCTCTCTGAATCTTTCGCCTCGTCTCTCTGCGGACGCTCGCCACGGGGCGGCAGGGGACGAAAGCTCGTTCGGTAAACCGAAATGGAATAATAGAAAGCTCGCAGGGGCGAGAAATGGGCCGGATATCGAGATCACCCGTTTCCCGCGCTATCGGCCGCTGTTTCAGACGAATCGATTGAGAACTAGTTGAGAATTCAAGGGCTGATTGTCCATGGCGAACAGGTTGTTTTCTCCATCGATTGTCTCCGCAGTTTCGTGCTTTAATAACCAATTAACTATATCTCCGATCGACGTGAAATGGACATTCTTAGGATTTTTAACCCTTTGCACTCAAGAGGCGCCTCTTAGTTTCAAAACTTTGTATCTGTGGGACGGTTGAACGGGTTCTGTTATATGCATATCCTCGTTGCTGTTAAGGTATAAAGCTTGGATGCTCCCTTTGGATGCTTGTGGGTTTTAGATCCCAAAACATTGTATTTGTGGGGTGGTTGAACGGCTTTTGTTGTATCCATATCCTCGTTGCTGTTAGGGTGCAAAGTTTGGATGTTTCCTTTGGATATTTGTGGGTTTTGGATCCCAGAACGTTGTATCTTTGGGGCGGTTGAACGGGTTCTATTTTATCCATATTCTCATTGCTGCTAAGCTGTAAAGTTTGGATATTTGGTTTGTGGGTTTTAGATCCCAAAACGTTGTATCTGTGGGGCAGTTGAACGGGTTCTGTTGTATCCATATCCTCGTTGCTATTATGATGCAAAGTTTGGATGTTTCCTTTGGATATTTGTGGGTTTTGGATCCCAGAACGTTGTATCTTTGGGGCGATTGAACAAGTTCTGTTATATCCGCATTCTCATTACTGCTAAGGTTTCTCTGTAGATCGAAGGACGTGAGGGAAGGGTGCGTTTCGTCCTGGGCCCGCAAAAGCTACCTAGCGGACGCATATCTCAGACGTGGGATGCCATAAGCACGTCAGGAATTTGTATTTACGGAAGCAAAGCGTTCATCACGGTGAACTTTCGAGAAATCTAGAACCTCCTTAATTTCCCCTTGCAATAGGGGTGTGAACGATGGTCGCCAGACATCCAAAGACACCACCCCTAATGCTTTTCCAATTAATCACTCCCAGAAAGCGTCCTCTCGAGTCTCGTGGAACTTCAATGAAACGTGTGAGAGAGAGAGAAAGGAAGTATCGTATCGAAAGACACCGTCCTTAATTTATTCCCAATTGATCATCCTTTGAAAACATCCTCTCGAAAGCGATCTAAAAATGGCGACTTCGCCTACATCTGGATCGTCTTGACGATTTACCAGCCGCAACTCGATCTGATCATCAGGATCGTACTTCCTCCGTCGTTTTCCTTGCCTTTTGTCCGGTTAACCGAGTTGCCTGGCTCCGCTCGAACTTACTCGCCCCTCTTTGCTCTCCTCTCTGCTCTCGCTCTCTGAATCTTTCGCCTCGTCTCTCTGCGGACGCTCGCCACGGGGCGGCAGGGGACGAAAGCTCGTTCGGTAAACCGAAATGGAATAATAGAAAGCTCGCAGGGGCGAGAAATGGGCCGGATATCGAGATCACCCGTTTCCCGCGCTATCGGCCGCTGTTTCAGACGAATCGATTGAGAACTAGTTGAGAATTCAAGGGCTGATTGTCCATGGCGAACAGGTTGTTTTCTCCATCGATTGTCTCCGCAGTTTCGTGCTTTAATAACCAATTAACTATATCTCCGATCGACGTGAAATGGACATTCTTAGGATTTTTAACCCTTTGCACTCAAGAGGCGCCTCTTAGTCGCCATTTAACCAGATTCTAAATATAGATGTTAATTAATATATCAGATATACTATTACCCAACGATGCGTGGAATATCGAAGTAAAATAATTCTACGTCTTAAATTGCATACGATTTCTTATTCAACGTTTTAAAGGTCTTCGAAGTACTAGTTTTCTGTAACGAAAAAATCGCAGAATGCAAAGGGTTAAAAGGTACGAGTTAGGATTAAAAATTCGAGATCTGATATATTACATCTTTCAATTTTAATTAATTTCTAGGCATCAATTAATATAACGTTAGACAAAAAATTTAAGTAATTGAAAATTTTTAAAATTTAGCTGCGAAGACTTATACAATTTATAATATAATTTTTAATTAATATAATTCGACATATCGGTGTGATAAAGTTAGGTTTCCTTGAGATCCTTTCCCTTAAGGGAATACTGAAAATGGATAAACCTTGGCGAGAATAATAGCCTAATTTTTCTATTCCCGATTAGTCGAACAATTCCGCGAATTTAGCAGGAAAAGGGGGTGAAATTGTTCTCGAAATGGCGGAAAGAAGATGTCTCCGAGGCAAGGTTTCTTCCCACACTCTGTACAGAGACTCGAGACACTTCGTTTCACGGGAAAAACACGAAACAGAGCCTCGACTTGGAAACAACGACGATTATCCGCAATTAAACGATCGCGATCTGAGACTTCGCACGCTGCTCCACTTCAGCCAGACAATACTCCCCCGAGTCCCGTCTTCCCGAGTTCATTGAAAGTTCCTACTAGTCTCTTTCTCCTATTTTCATCCAGTTTCAGACTCTGCGCATTCCCGTTCCCGAACAAAAGCGGAATTTTTACTTTTGCAGCTTCGTTCATGAAATCACGCGAGTACGAGTTTTGTCCCTGCGAATTTTAATTTCCTATTTCCGCTGCGATTCTCGTTCGTTCTAATCAGAGTTTGCAAAATGTCTCCGGTTTCAGGTCCCCTGGTGACTTCGCAATGGCGCAAACAATGGTAAAAGTAACGGAAAGTTAGCCAGATACGACGGGTGTAATTAATTATTATTCTTAACTAATTAAAAATATGACTAAAATAAACTAATAAAATAAACTAATGAAAAGTAAAATTAAAATAGAGCTTTATATTAACACGAAATAGTGTCTTCATTCTTTAATATCCACAACATACCTCCAAGTATGAAAATATTTTATAATATTTTTTCCAACTTTTCTTAACCCCTAAAATAATCGAAACAAGACTCAAAAATTTTCTAAGAAGAACTTACACTACTAATTACAGCTCTGTACTTCGGAAGATCCTCGAAAGGGTGTTCATTGTTGTCTATTGTACCATCTCAAACATCCCCTATTCTTCTACCACCTGTATAAACTTCGAAACATCCCTGAAATCTGTCAAAACACTTGTCCACCATCTTCATTCATATTAACTGACCAGGTGCGATAATATTTTATATTCTTTTCCATTTTCTTTTAACCCCCAAATAATTGAAACAAGACTTAAAAATTTCTAAGAAGAACTTACACTACCAATTACAACCCTGTACTTCGGAAGATCCTCCAAAGGGTGTTCATCGATATCTATTATATTATCTCATACAACCCCTATTCTTTTACTCCCTGTATATACTTCGAAATATCCCTGAAATCTGTCAACACATTTGTTCACCACCTATCCGCCATCTTCGTTCGTATCAACTGGCCAGGTTCGATAATGTTTTATAATACTTTTATAATACGTTTATAATATTTTATAATATTTTTCCCAATTTTTTTAACCCCCAAATAATCGAAACAAAACTCAAAAATTTCCTAAGAAGAACTTATACTACTAGTTACAGCCCTGTACTTCAGAATATCTTTTACTCCCTGTTTAACCTTCGAAATATACCTGAAATCTGTCAAAACACTTGTCCACTACCTGTCCGCCATCTTCATTCGACTGAAATGGCCAGAAGAAATGGCCGCTCGAAGGCAAACCTACCAGAGAACGTTCAAGGGGTCCCTTTGATCGAAGGCCAACTAGAATGAATTACCATAGGAAACCGGAAGCGCCGTTATCTCCGGCGTCCCGCCGTTTCTCCCTCTTTTCCCGCGAAATCCTTGCCTGGAAATCGCGGCTAACGTCGTTCCTTCCGTGAAAAGGGATCAAAGGATTTAATAAAGTGGATTACTCGACGCTCGAAAAGGGCTGGTACAGGGACCACTGTCGCGAACTTCGCCCCGCCTTTCGCGTTTCCGGCTGGTTCCTGGCCTGATTTACATTTCCGGCCGCGTGGCTTCAGCATCCGGCTAATTGGATCGAGTTTAGACGGAGTCTGAGCTCGGTTGCTCGGGAAACTAGGTGGCGGAATTTTTCCAAACCGACGTGTTTCGAGTTTCGGATCGTTGCAACGAAGTTTCCGAAGTTGCGAAGTTTCCAGGAATTTTAGGTTATTTCCCGGTGGGTCTGCTCCCCTCCTCTGACGACTCATGCGCGAGCATCTGCCTGTCAGACCAGTTACAGCTTATTTGCTATGCGTGTCTCGTCCTGTTTTCATTTCTAATTTCCTCGCCTGTGAGAATTATTAGTTTCCAAATTCTGGTTCGGATTTTAGGTTAGTTCCGATGTCTGTGGGTCTTGTTTTTGGATGGATAATGAAATTAGGAGTTGGATGTTGACATCCAGTTGCTGGATACTTTTGAGGATAACGGGTGTGTTGGATTGAAGAGTGAAAAGTGTTATACTAGTGCTTTATTTTTGGAAAATTAATATTGTTATTGGAAAATGGTAGATAGAAGAGGAAATTTGAGGTTAGGTCACTTAATATAGACTGTCATCTTCGGTTTTGGGGTGATAGATCGTTAAGTTGATGGATAGGGTTTAATTTAATTAATAAATTCACTAGATTGGGTGTGGATTCTTTGTTCACAGGATGATTATCTCAGTCATAAGCTTAACATATCAGTCTTCGTTTACTTTGTGTCAACTCCCATGCATCATCGCTCTCTTATGATTTGACATCCTTCTATTCTACTTCCCTTTCATTTATTCCGTATATTCCACCATCTTCAACAATATCCTGAATATTATTTAATATTATTTATTTTTAATATTATTTTAAGTGATATTACATCTTGTGATCACACTATTGCTCCAAACACTGTCAATCTAACATCCTTTATTCTGGAACCTATCACCTATTTCACTTTATTTTCCATTTTCCTGTTTTTGATCCTCCAATTTGAAGTATAGTCTAAAACCTAACTCAAATCTAACTCAAGGTGTTGCTTGAGTGACCTACATCTTGTGGTCATACTATTGCTCCAAACACTGTCAATCCAACATCCTTTATTCTGAAACCTACCATCTTTTCCCTTTATTTTCCATTTTCCTGTTTTAGATCCTCCAATTTGAAGCATAATCTTGAACCTAACTCAAATCTAACTCAAGGTGTTGCTTAAGTGATCCTACATCTTGCGGTCATACTATTGCTCCAAATACTGTCAATCCAACATCCTTTATTCTGAAACCTACCATCTTTTCCCTTTATTTTCCATTTTCCTGTTTTAGATCCTCCAATTTGAATCATAATCTTGAACCTAACTCAAATCTAACTTAAAGTGCTACTTAAGTGATCCTAGATCTTCTAATCACACTATGGCTTCAAACACTCTAACTCTAATATCTTTTGTCCACAAATCTACCATCTTCTTCCCTTATTTTCCACTTCCCCGTTTAGATCCTCCAATTTAAAGCATAATCTCACTAACAGTGGTAATGACACCTTGGAAACCCAGAAGTCTTAACTGATGATGCTTGTTTCGTAATCTTCTAACTCGAACCACTCCATTCTAAGAACCTTCTCTACCCTGACAATTTTATTCCAGATCAAACACTTTTCGTCCCTGCATTCGTTCCTAATCAGAAGGCTCTTTGTTCTTCGATTAGAAATTGCGGCATTATCGCAGCAAAGAAAGGAATAATCGACGGTATCCTTTTAAAAGGATGAAACTTGCTGGTCCTGTTTCTCATCGTCTGGTCCATCTACGTGCGTAAATTCTCCATCCACCCATCGAGAGAGAATTGCCTGAGGGATACGATGCAGCGGAAACGGAAGAACTTGGCCGGAAATTGAATAAAAGTAGAGAGAACGATACACCGCGGGGATGAAGGAAGCAACGATCGCGAGACGGCTTTCAGGCTGATGAAAACGAGCCTTAAATGACACTTGCTGCTAACGAACTAGGGTTCTAATGGAATCTGGGAGAATTATAATGGAATTCGCACTGCGTGGAAAACAGATCGAAGCGAATTTTCATCGCTGATTGGGAGAATTCAATTTGTAAGAACGAACGGTAAGTATTGTACTTCTCCTCGAAGAAATTGTTGTGATATATGACGGTGGAGTTTCGTCTAAGTATAAGATAGGAAATTGTTTCAATTAGTTTGCTAGTCCAGGAGTTCGAGGATCTTTTGATAATTTTAAGTTCGATTTTACGAATGTGTCAAAATTCAGGTGATCACTCGAAATCTTTATAAATTTTATTAATAGTCAGTTTGTTACTTTTATGTGCGTTTTCTGTATAATTAATACGATATGTGATAAGGATATTAGAGCAGCAATATATTTCTAGGCAAGTGTTCACGTTATATTCTTTTTTAATATAAATGGAGGAAATTAATTATCTCTAATCCACCAAAAATATTCAGAAACTTTAAGAAATCACATTTATAAATTATTTCCAATATTACAACAAATTTCATTAATTTAAATAACATCTTCAATCATCCTAAATAGAAATCACGATAAAAATTTTGACAAATTTTAAGTTTCACTGCATGTCTATTCACAGAAAATAATAATTCACGCCATACTGTTTTTTAAAATATGAATCCAGGTAATTAATTACCTTCAATCAAGACAAAAATGTTCACAAAAATCAGGGAACTACGTCTACGAATTATTTCCAATTTTAAAATAAATTTCACTAATTCGTAAAGGAAGAAAGAATCTTTATCCTGGTTTGCTTTGACAATGAATAATAACTATATACAAAAATCTACAAAAATCCTCCTAACATCTTCAAACAATATTATACTAAAATTTTTGACAAATACAGAGCTTCAAGAGGTAAAAATATCTCGGTTTACCCTCCCCTCTCCAAAAAAATAATCAAATATATAAAAATCGACAGAACCACCATAGTTTACGCATTGAGGGTTAATAACAAATGAAATTGGCAGCATCCAAGACGAATTCAAAGCACTTACGACAAGTTAAATAATTTACAAGTTAAAAAATATTCAAATATACAAAAATCGACAGAACCACCCTAGTTTACGCATTGTGGGTTAATAATAAATGAAATTGGCAGCATCCAAGACGAATTCATAGCACTTACGACAAGTTAAATAATTTACAAGTTAAAAAATAATCAAATATACAAAAATCGACAGAACCACCCTAGTTTACGCATTGAGGGTTAATAACAAATGAAATTGGCAGCATCCAAGACGAATTCATAGCACTTACGACAAGTTAAATAATTTACAAGTTAAAAAATAATCAAATATACAAAAATCGACAGAACCACCCTAGTTTACGCATTGAGGGATGACAACAAATGGAATTGGCAGCATCTAAGACGAATTCGTACCACCTACGACAAGTTTACGAGTTAAAAATACGAGAAATCTGCCAAGACACGCGAAGCCGCGCCACCCTTTTCCATATTCCAGCAACCCCCTTCCGGCTAAAGTCCCGGAAACGATACTCCGCGGCGATAACGCGGCATCAAACGTCTCTCTGGATCGCGAACGGAATAAAGAACGAGGCCTGGCGAATGCTGAAAGGAGCCTTCGACCGGGAAGCTCGTTGAACTGGAAGCGAGGGATTTGGTATTCCAAAGGGATGAAAAACAATAGGGCGGGGGTGCTTGGACGATCGACGTCGCGGCGTCGTCGGATCGTTTGACGCCCTTCCAAAGTCGACGTTATTTACCCCTTTCGGTGGATGTTGGATTTAGCAAGCAGATTGGCCGCGACGAGTTCGGCAAGCTGCACGAGGCCTGGGCCTGGCCAAGCGGAAGCTTCGTCGATCCGGTGCCACTTCCGGTGTCCGTGGAAAATCGATTCGGACGCTAGCGCGTGGACACGAGTTGGCATTTCGATGTTTTCGCCTGTCGTCGCTGCATTTGGGTTGATTATATGGAAGGGGTAGAGTGGACGGGTAAGTGAAAGAATAATAATCGGAGTAGATGAGAATGGTAATTTGGCTTGGGTCTAGAATTTTGCTGTAAGCTTGATTTGTGCTTTCCTGACAAATTTTTTGGATGCTGTGCATCTGTAATATGTATTTTCTATGATTGTCTTTGCAATTGAGTATATTGTTTTCCTGTTTTCTTTGTTTTATTTATGTATGTTCATTTTGGGGGAGAAAATAATGAAAGGTGTTCAGAAAAATTGTGAAAATTGGGTGGTAATGGTATTTTTGTTTAATTGGGCAATATTGAATAATTTTGTGTTGGTTTAAGCTAATAATTATTTCTTTGGTGATCATAGTCAGTGACACTGAAATAATAGCAATTTTTGTTGATTTATTTATTTAGGTTTTCTTTTTAATAATTTTCTGGTAACCTAACCTTTCTCATATCGTAGAAATAAAATTTGATATACGGTTCCTCGACGTTACTCAAAATATTCCTGTAAGAATGTTCCCTATTTTTCTCTTCTTATTTATATACATTCTTTTTGGTAGAGAAATTAATGAAAGGTATTCAGAAAAATTGTGAGAATTGGGTGGTAATGGTATTTTTGTTTAATTGGGCAATATTGAATAATTTTGTGTTGGTTTAAGCTAATAATTATTTCTTTGGTGATCACAGTCAGTGACACTGAAATAATAGCAATTTTTGTTGATGTATTCATTTAGGTTTTCTTTTTAATAATTTTCTGGTAACCTAACCTTTCTCATATAGTGAAAATAAAATTTGATATAAGGTTCTTCGACATTAGTCAAAATATTTCGATATACTTCGATACCTCGATTACTTCCATACTTAGATCCTTCGATATTTAAATATTTCAGAATTTCGATATTATGGCAATTTGGTATTTCCATATTTCAATGTTCCTAAAAATAAAATACCCGAATGAATATATCTATTTTCTTTTTCTTTTTAATGAAAATGAAATTGTCACGATTCTAGTTGGTTAAGTGGAAGATAGTACAGTGGTGTACTTACGATGCACCATTCAGCCGTGGGTGGACATTCCTTCAGATGCATGTTAGCGGTGTAATTGATGCACGGCGTGATACTGCCGACTCCCTCGTTGTACTGTCCGCATTTGTAACATCTGATACCGTGTGCCAGTCCTGGAATAATGTGAAACACGTGTTTAAATAAATTTCGAAGGATCCTTTGTCCACGAATAACGCGAGAAAAATGGACGATGCTATAAAGTCTCTCATCAAAATTCGAAGGAAATTGGATACCGTGCCATTGTTAGCGAAAAATAAATTACCCTACGCGAATGCCATTGTCAAAGACAGTAATTGCTATCGTGACAAAGTTATTAGAACAAAAAAGATCATTATCTAGGATACCATACAAAATCCTTTTGTCCGGAAATATTTTCAGCCACTGCGAAACTAATATCGTAAATTGCGTATTTCCAAAATTCGAGATATTTAGAAGGAAAATTATAATAAATGTACAGTAAATATATATAGTGTAGTATAGTAAATAAATAAATAAGTAAATATCGTAAATTGTGTATTTCCAAAATTCGAGATATTTAGAAGGAAAATTATAATAAATGTACAGTATAATATAATATGGCATAGTAAATAAATAAATAAATAAATAAATATCGTAAATTATGTATTTTCAAAATTCGAGATATTTAGAAGGAAAGTTATAGTAAATGTAGTATATAGTAAATTTACGATCATCCCTGTAGTTCGAAGTTAAATGAATCTGAAGAGAAATTATTATATGGGATTGGACAATATTAATATAAATAATATAAATTATTATTTATTAAATTAATTGTCAAATATTAATTCGAATTATGATCTACATGATCATGACCAACTCTATACTCTAATCTTCCAATCAAATACCTCCATGGCTCCCTTGAAGATTAAATTATTTTCCAAAAAATCAATAAAAAAATCCCGAATCTTTTTTTAAATAACTTCCCCAAAAATTACAAGAAAGTGAATATTTTATAAAACCCAAATATCTCAATTTCACTAAAATCAAATATTTATATTGACACCTCCCAAAAATTCCCAATATTTATATCAATATTTGCAAATCAAAGATTCAAAAAATTCTAAAAAATCCGAAAACTCGTTAAACAAATATAAATAATATTACTTTATATAATAAAATAATAATTCTACCTAAAACTCATTCAACAGATATAAATAATAATGTACATATTAATAGTAAATAATAATAATATCGTGTAGAAAATAATATTGTCCCAATAAATAATTCATGATCCCCTATTTCCTGGGATTTTTCTCATTTTAAAAAAAGTACCAAATGCAGTGTTCGAGCACACAGCGAAAATCGATCAATTACCAGTCTCTTAATTACCATAAACGCGACAGAGGGTGAAAGCGATGAAAGAGGCATCTCGATGGAGGTAAATCTCGACTCGGTAAATCGAGCGTGTATCGCACCTTTGGACGTCGGGCCTGGTAACCCGTTGCACGGAAAATTGCTTGCGAAAGTAGAAATTACAGACTCGTTTCCGCTTTGAAGTCGAAGGGCCGCGAACTTTTCAAGCTGCCTCCGTCGACCAGCTTTGAACTTCGGAGCGCCGAGAGGCAGCGACACTTTCAACCAGGAATTTCGACGTCGTGATTCCCATGGAGATCCCTACGATTCCACATTTTCCAAGGCATGGAAATTTTGAAAGGAAGCTGGCTTTCGAGGAATGGACATGGAATTACTCGTTGTATGCAATCGAATCACGCGGGAATTAAATTAAAATCGAATAAAGTTCAATAATTTTAATGAAAAGTCAACAATTTTTACAACAAATTCGAAGTATTTCCAAATATATAAAATTCCCAAAAGTAAAACAAATTTTAATTTCTCTATTCACTTATAGAATTATTATTTTTAAATTATACAAAATTTTAGTATATAATACCATGGAAACCTTCTAAACAAAAATTAAATTTTCCTGTATATACAAGTTTGAAAATAATTCTCTCTATCTCCATTGAATTTCGACGTCGTGATTCCCATGGAGATCCCTACGATTCCACATTTTCCAAGGCATGGAAATTTTGAAAGGAAGCTGGCTTTCGAGGAATGGACATGGAATTACTCGTTGTATGCAATCGAATCACGCGGGAATTAAATTAAAATCGAATAAAGTTCAATAATTTTAATGAAAAGTCAACAATTTTTACAACAAATTCGAAGTATTTCCAAATATATAAAATTCCCAAAAGTAAAACAAATTTTAATTTCTCTATTCACTTATAAAATTATTATTTTTAAATTATACAAAATTTTAGTATATAATACCATGGAAACTTTCTAAACAAAAATTAAATATTCCTGTATATACAAGTTTGAAAATAATTCTCTCTATCTCCATTCCTCTTCTATTTTTGATTCATAATAATATTTCTAATATTTATTTACAGTAAAAATATTTTTTACCTATAAACGTGTCTTACATATTCTCTTACCTCTATTTCCATGAAAAATAAGAAAAAGTTATCTAGAAAAATCTACGGAGATAATCCGGATGATCCCAGAAAGTGGTCTGCGAGATCGAAAAAAGTTTCGAGGTATTTAAAAAATAAATAGCCTTAAAAGCCGTGAAAGCGTACAAGCTAAAGGAACGAGGACGATGCAGGGGTTAGAAAAATAATAAAGCGGGGGCAGGAAATATTCTGCATCCCCTGTACAAAGAATTTAGAGGAACTTAAAACCACCCCTGCCGGTGCAAGGAAGTTTCGAATAAGAACCGAACGAAGCGCACAGGCCCCGAGACCTCGACACGCGTTCGACATGGCGGAAGTTGCTGCAACGGAAGCGCGTTCTTACAGCGTCCAGAGGAGCACGATACACGACCGCGAAACAATACAGACCGAGGAAGCGGATTTCGAAAGTTTCTATCGTTCCATCGCCCCGTCGACGTTCGAGGATCCGCGGAACTTCCGGCAAGGGAAGGATAGTTTCTAGATTCTAACCTAAAGGAGGCCGATCTGTGTACTGTTGCAGTCGAAACTTTCTAATCTGTAACTCCATTTCAACCAAAATTTCCTTCGTGTTGCACATTGATATACCACCCTTCGTGATTTAATTTAATTTAATTTAATTTAACAATGGCACAATTGGGGATTTAATTAACCCTTTGCGCTGGAAGATTTCTTGACTAAAGAAGGGTATGAATTGAAAAATTTTCTGCTATAAGGCTGATGATATTTTTTGAGCATTAAATAAGCAATCGTATAATAATTAATACGTAGAATTATTTAATTTCGATTATTTTGTTCGTTTCTGTTGCATTATTTTAAATTTAATATATTAATTAATATCGAGCTTCGAAATTTAATCAAATGGTGATTGAAGGGTGCCTCTCGAGTGCAAAGGGTTAATACTAGTCGATGAAATAATAATTTTCCGGGGATTTTAATTATACTGTATTTTACATGGCACTTGTGTTAATGTAATTTTTATTTACAGTGTATTTTTTAAATTATATATATAAATTATTAAATTATTAATTATATTAAATTACAAATTTCTCTCTTAAACCTGTAAATAGTTTTACCAAAAGTTAACGAGTGTGTTAGTGGTAAATGAAATATCAATAAAAATAACAACAATTCTCTATTTAATAACAAAAGTATGATCAAACACAAATATGAAGTATAAATCTAATTAATTTGTTGCAGTCACATGCTCACACCTATTTTTCACTATTACAATTCAATTACAATTGACCTATGCCCAATTTCTATGGTTTGTTCTTTCTACTTTCATACATTACATGAACATACACAATTCACACACATCTCAATCATTACACGCATACTCATTTATCATAATAAAACTGATTTATTTAATTAACATATTACACTAAGTTCCTTTCAATTCTAACTCTCAAACACACGACCCTCTATTCACTACGTCTTGACTACACACGATCTGCCGCTCCCACGCCCTTGCACCCTTACTTAAAATCAATTTCTCTCTTTCCATACACAGGTTTTCTCTCTCAATCACTCATACCTATGACCCAGTTATAAATATGTCATCCGTTCGTACGCATTCCAGGTATCGCCCTAAACGCCGAAGTCGAAGCCAATGTCACTGTTTATTATTCTCCAGCTAGAGTGCCCCGCCACTCGCCATCCCACAATATCAACACATATGTAGGATATTTTTTGACTTCCCCAGATATAGAGGTCCCGTTAGCGTCTGGTGGCCAGACGAGCCTGGGGAAGTTGGGGCCAGGCCATGCGAGGTAGCCTCGCTCAACCCCGGTTTTCGCCATTGTAAACTGGGGGTGACGCGTCCGTGGGCACCTCTCGGGAAGGGTCCCCGCGTGGGTGACCCTTCGGAGAGCCTAACCTGAAGGAGGAATCCCTTCCACCCCAGAGCGTTACGTGGAGGGAGCTTTCTCCTCCTTCGGGGGAGGCTCTTGCCTTCCAGACGGGCTTAAAAGGGCCCGCTCTGGAAGATAGGGGAGAGTTTTGAGATAGTCGTTAGAGAGTTGAGGTAGTCCTTGAGAGAGTTGAGACCGAGAGTTGTGATTGCGAGAGTTACGCGTTATTGAGTGTCGAATCGAAAATACAGACTGCAGTGAATCTGAGTATTCCGAGGTACTCTCCAGCGAGTAGAGACTGTGTGACTCTACATATATATTCAAAATCTACGTTAACCGTTACCACAGAGTGTACTTCTCGAAGTGCAGATAAGAATTTAATCAAATTTGTATTTTACAAGGGATAGGATTGTTGGCTTTTATCTCGATACTTCGCTTCCTAAACGATGCAATAAAATCACACTTGCTAGAAAACTTTTGATAGCTACTAGATGTACAGTCTTTCCGCGGTGAGAAGTTGCTGCAGTTTTCTTGGAGAACCTGCTGCTGGAATTTACGACAAACGGTTAACCGGTTTTATAGGTCGTATCAATTTTCACGTACCAACGACTGCTGAATTAATCGGTTCGCGAGATGCACTTCGGGAGAATCGCCATTGGCTAGAGCAATGCGAAGCATTTTCGTGTACTTAGTCTCTGTTATTGCGTTGCTAAAACGTGGAAATTGCGTGGGTAAATTCTTCACTGAAGTGCCAATTTTTCTTTGGATATTTAAAAACAAGTGGCTATCTTTCTAGGTACCTGAAGAATTATTTCGATGCCAATTTAAAAACGAAAGTATTTTAGGTAAACGTTAATTCGTGGAAAATAAATAACTTAAAAGGACCTCGATGAATTAATTCTACAAAAATTATATTCTTAAATAAATATTATAAATTAATAAATATTTCTCTCTCTGACAAACTGATGTATTTTTATGTTTTGTTTATACACTAATGGGTTCTACTACCCGTAAATTATTATTAAATAAATAAGTAAATTATTTCATAGAATTATTATTTTTACTTTTATTATCTTTCATAGAATTATTATTTCTATTATTATAAAGACTAAAGTATTATAGATAAACGTTAATTCGTGGAAAATAAATAACTTAAAAGAACCTTGATGAATTAATTCTACAAGAATTATATCCTTAAATAAATATTATAAATTAATAAATATTTGTCTCTCTAACAAATTGATGCATTTTTATTTTTTGTTTATAGACTAATAAGTTCTGCTACTCGCAAATTGTTAATAAATAAATAAATAAATAAATTATTTCATAGCATCGGTATGGAAATATTGACAATTCTGCGACGCGTTATTTAATTTTATTTCCATCGATATAAATAGAAATAAATAGAAATATAAATAGTCTACTATTACTTTTGAGGATATTAATAATTTCGTGGATTAATTGCGAAGACAATTAACAAATCCGCCATAAAGGAACGAATAATAGAAACCAGAGAATATTTAAAACAATTCAAAGAAATGTTTGAAACAATTCAAGATTCTGACTTGCAGACGGAATATTAGTGTTACCTGTCACGTAACAGGCATTCACAAAGAGGAAGTTGACTCACGGAAGCAGAATGCTTGGAATCCAGGAGGATAATGCACGAAGTTGGCGAACTTAATGCGTTAAGCGTCACGTCGGTCCCCGGTCAAATAACTCGCAAGATTGTGCCGGTCCCATGGCAATTAACGTGTTAATTTTCTGCAGTCAAGAGCTCGCGACGAAGTCAGAATTAAAATCGTCGAACTGGAGCGATCCTGCGCGAAGCAGCGCTGAACTTCCGGTTAAGTTAAACCGAAACTCGCGTGACTGTTGACTTAAAGCAGTAATGTAATTTCGCTCTTTAACGAGCGAAAATGGCCGAGTCGAACATTTCAGCTGTTTAACGTATTCTCATTAGCAGGACGTGGTAAATTACTTGACTAATGGGTGATGAAGAAAAAGAAGCTGCCCTTGGGTGCTCAAAGGGGCAAAAGAGGGTGGAATTATTTAGGTTACTGTACTGAATAAAAAATGTAAAATATTAATGTAAAATTCCAGTAGCAATTCTACTTTGACATGTAATTTATTCTTCGTGGTATATCATAAGTAAAAATCGAAAAAATATATCTCATGAATAAAGATAGAAAATAAAGCGATATTTGTTATATTGTGGAAATATACATTTACTGATACTAGTTAAAAAATTGTATATTAATTTTAATTTATTCTTCATAAACTGCTTCATAAGTGGAGTAGAATAGAAGCAAGAAAATTCCGTAGAAAATGGTCTATTATAATACATATTTTTGCAAATATGATTAATGCAAATTTTTGTATTTTCTGTATCTTCTAAAATACATAAATTAAGATTAAAATTGATTCTGTAGGAGATATTCAAATTTGACGTATCCATTTAACTGCTTAAACTGGGTTCAACTCGTTTTCATACAAATTTTATCACTATGAATCAGTCATAGGTATAATAATAAATATAATAATACATATATATTTATTAATACACATAATAATCTTCGTGGTACTTCTTAAGTGAAAATCAAAAAGGTATATCTCATGAATAAAAACAGAAGATAAAATGATATTTGTTGTACTGTAGAAATATACATTTACTAATACTAGTTAAGAAATTGTATATTAATTTTAATTTATTCATCATAAACTGCTTGATAAATAAAGTAAAATAGAAGCAAGAAAATTCCCTAGGAAATGTTCTATTATAATACATATTTTTGCAAGTATAGTTAATGAAAATTTTTGTATTTTCTGTATCTTATAAAATACATAAATTAAAATTAAAATTGTATATGATTGTATATGAAATATTCGAATTTTGTGTATCCATTTAACTTGTTTTCATACAAACTTAATCACTATGAATCAGTCATAGGTATAACAATTAAAATAATATATAGAATAAATAAATCATATGGTATTCAATATTAATAATATTTGCACGTCTTTCAACCACTGCAATCCTCAACCGCATCCCCATTCTCTCGATCATCACATTCATGTCACGTCAAATTTAATTACCTTTCAAGACCAATAATAAACGCAACTGCATCAATAACCGATAAATCAGAGACACGCTAAAACCCGACCATAACTATGGCCATCGCTAATAACCGCATACGACATGTCTGGTATTAAAATTCACGTGAAATTCTGCTCGATCGCAAATTTCCAATAATTCGACGAGTATAAAAATATGAAAGATAGTTCATGAAGTACCCAGCAGATTCTGAAGAGGAAATTACGAGCACAGCCGCAACGGTTTATCCTCCACCACCCCTAAATCGGCTCAGTCGAAGGTGCATTCCGTTGGGGGAGTGCTTATGTGTGTACATCGAATTCCTAGTAGCCGACGAATCGCGGGAAATTGGAAAAGTTGGCTCTTATATAGAGGACCGGTCACGGGGGTGCGCCGACAAAAATATTTTCCTGGAAATTGGAAAACATTGCGGACGAAAACCGATTCCGATTTCACGGACCCTTCCTGCTGATCCCTATGTACAACACGCTTCGTGAGATCGTGGAAATAATTTACTTTTTCTTCAGTTTTCACCCTTCCTCCTTGGTATAATCCTTTTCGTCATTATCTACACGAGTAAAAGAAGAAACGAAATTTTTTGGAGACGTTTGGAAAATCTTCCATCATCTACGACAGAATTTTCGAAAATTTAATAGAAAATTCAGGAGAGGCTTTGAAAATATCATAGATAAAATATTAAGCAGGTGTCTCGAATATTTCGTCACATCTCGAAGACACTAAAGGGGAGTCACAAATATTTTAAATGTTAGAAGAATGTAAGATAAAATTACGAATTTTTGATTTAAGAAAAATATCAGATAAATACACTAAATTTTTAATTTAAAAAGAACATGAGATAAAAATTATAAAGGTAATCGAAACGCTGGGGTAGATTTTGAAAATTTCACGATTGAAGTTCGGACAAATTTTGGGTTTTGAAAATTTTATGATCGAAATGTTAAATTGGGATTAGGAATGGGTCGGTGTATGATATAATGACCGACAGTGTCAAATTGTTAACGAGTCACATTTCCGGTTGGAAATCTGCGGCTGTAATTGTGGCGTGTTTCAGGGTAGGCCCGACTAGTCATTGTGCGAAACTACTTGTCCCGGACTTCAGAGTATTGATTACTGAGCCTGGAGTTATGCTACCGACTAGTTGAATACTTTGACGAAGTTATGTCGACGATTAGGCTCGCTCTAGTATCTCCTATCGATCTCTGTCGGCGAAACACTCGCGTCTGACCAGTTACTGACCCGTACTACTTAGCAGCCCATGTGGTTAACTTTGACCCGTAAATTCATTGTTTTCCCGGTTGTTCTCTTCCGCGTATTTTTGAATAGAAGTTACACGAGGTGTTCGCTCGTGCATAGAATTTCGTAAAATTTATTACGAAAGTTGCTGTGGAATTTTTATAAAAATAATAACGCGTTAATAATAAAGTTATAATAAATTAAGGGGAAAAATAAATAAATATAGAGGGTCAGAAATATAGTGGGCATGGAATTAATTGACGTAATGGAATTAATTATTGTACAGGAGTAAGAAAAATTAGTTCAAAGAATGTATGAAGAGGAGAAAGGGGGTGAAATATGTATGGTTGGTAATAATATTCAGTATGCTCGCTCGTAAATTGATTTCAGTGTAATCAAGGGTATTTTCGCGTTGGAAATGACGATCGTTAATTTAAATGCATGCTTTCGTGCGTTGAACGATAACATCTAATGGCAGTGATGGGAACCACAGTGAAATAGACGACGTTTGCAGCGGCCATAAATCAGTTAAACTGAATCGAATGGGTAACATTACGAACTAATCACTCTTAACTGTTCCAGTACGATAAAACGCATCACTTTCTAGGTGATTAACTGGTTTTTATCGACGTATAAAATTCCCATTAAAATTAATCTTCCAAACCTAACATTTTATCCATTTTCAAATTTCTCATCCCCAGCTCTGTACAATTATATATAAAATTATATGTAAAAAAAGAAAATACGGCGAAAAATATTATTTCTAAACAATCAAATAAATTTTAATTAACCATTTATTTCCTGTAGAACAGAATATGACGAGGGATCAATCAAATTCCTTTTATCTCGAAAATTTCTACTCTACTTTCAAATACGTCAGACCATACACCAAAAATTAATAAAATAATTTTAAAGAAAAGAAAAATCATGATTTCCAAGTAATTACATAAATTTTCTCCCAAGTGGAAGCTAGCTAAATATTACCAAAAATTCTCACCCCCTTTGTCTCTGATATATTCCACAATATATTCGGAGAAACTTCACGAAAATGATATTAAATCCAAAAATAACATTTGCAACCAATTAACTATATTTTTCGCTATCCGAGATATGACACTTTCCAAACAAACAGCCGAATTTCACCGATCCCCAAACCTGCAACCCTTCCTTTCCCAGCCGCGTTGCATAACAATGCGCTTAGAAAAAAAAAGGAAAAAAGGAAAAGAAAGAAATAAAACAGCAACAAAACGAAGAATGAAAGCGATTCGACGTCAGCGTTGTTTCAGATACTAGGCAACAGAAATTCGCGAAGCGCGTCGCACAATGGCGCTCGCTTTGAGGGAGCAAGTAATAGGGGCGGGGGTGGGTGCTATCCCTGGTGCAAGAATTTACGGCGACGGGAAATGAACGAGAGAGCCGCTTCATCGAGGTTATCGTTAAAAATGCGCGCGAAAACAAACTGGGAGAAAAAAAAGGGTGAGAAAGAAAGAGAGCCGGGGGGTAGGTAAATCAAGCCGAGGGGGCGGGGGCGACAAGATATAGTGGTACGTCCGCTGAAAATTTACAAGCAATATTTTCCAGACCGGCGAGAAAGTAAAGGGAATTTTTGCCGCGACTCCCACCACCCGAAACCTGTTTCGTTCTTTCTGGGATACTCCAGGGATGATTATAACGATTATTATTGCGGCCTTGGAACTTTTAGGCCGTTGGGAAAGGGGTGTGTTCGAGCCTGATTTTTTTTTATCGAGGACACATTTTTCTCCCGAATTTAGAAATTATTTTTAGAGACAAGAATGGATTAATCGACGGTTTAATAATTTATGGTGGCCATGGAATCCTTTATCAGAGTGGAAATACAGTCTATGGTAAATTCTTCTTTGGTTGAATTTCTTTTTGTAACTTACTATAATTCTGGAATATTATGCACAATTGAACAGTGGTTTGATAATTACTATGATACTCTTGAATATTATATTAACGTCATTTCTATATTCTTTTTAAAATCTGGTATTTTTCATGAAAATAAAATTGATATTTCGAAAATTGCAATCCGAGGATCATTTTATTTTTCATTGTAATAAAATTAATGCTATTTGCAGCGACTTTTAGATAAAGGTTCGAGCTTCTAAATGAAATTTCATCGACCTAAATCTTCGTTTACTCTAAACAGCAAACAGATCTAACTCCATAAATCCAGGAACTCCAAAGAGCGAGGTGGAAACTAGTTTCGAACAGTCCTTGGAAACCGATACATCTGGTACAGGGTTTGGGAAACGGGAATACTACGCCAAGAGTAAAGTTCCGTCCAATGGACACTGTCCCATTGCCAATTCCTGTTCGAACAAAAAACCAGCCGTGCAATCAAAAAATAAAACAGTAAATCAATAAACAACAAACTCCAAAATCTTGCCAATTTGTTGAGGGTAATAAATTATTAATAAATTATTTGGGTTTTATTTATTAATAATTTATCGTGGATAATAAATTGCTTCGTGTGATTTAATTTAGTATTAAACAATTTTCGTGTCCTGACCACTCGATAAAGCGGAAAAAATTGATGCAAGCACTATAGACACTCGCGGGAAACCGTACAGCGTTCGTTTGGGAAGTTTGTTCGTGGGAGGAACAGTTTGCGAGTAATTTGAGGTTGCCGAGTTAGACGACAAGGGGCTTACGTCTCGGAAATACTTGGGAGAAGGTAAACGTGACAGCGAAACCCGTGGCGAAGCGGCCTGAGTTCTTGTCTCTCACGAAATCGTCCCGTGTTCGCGTCTCGGTTGTTGGTCCCACAGGGATTTTTCACCTCGACTTTTTCTCTAAGTTTCCCTCTCCAAGATTTTAACGTACTTGCATATACTTAATCGACGAGAAATGTGAATAAAAAAATGGCGCCTTATTCATAAAATTTACTTTAATTACTATAAAAAGAGAAGGAAATACAAAAGCTTTGAAATATTCGGTAATTGTCATTAAAATAAATTTGATACAAAACACAGGATAACAAAAAGAAATGTATAAAAACAAGCTCCTTACTATGAAAATAACAATATCAGATTAAAAAAAGAACATGGAAAATTGAAGCACAAAGAACTAAATTCATAAAATACTCAGAATTTCCTCCCAAACTTGGAATTCCTAGGAATGCAGGGAATTTCCTAGGAAAATAAGAAAGAAGGCCAACCCGAAATCAAAGATGTCGCAGAAAAACCACACTATGCAAAACTATCCAGTAAATTTCCCTCGTTTACGATCCCAAGAAGCCGCTTAGCGATCGAACGAAGAGGAAGAGGAAATTCCACGGTGTCGAAACTCGGAGGATGCCTCGGGATACAAGCTTCCCCCCGTCTCCGCCCCCTTTGAACTCCACTTCCGTAGTCACCACGGAGGGAGAAATTCCAGGGGAAGTGCAACTTGCATTCCGCGGGTTGGAATTCGCGGCTGCTGAAATTCTTTGGACTTCCCGTGGGGAGAATTCGGGCCGTGACGCGTCAAGCACCGACTCTAATGAAGAAGCATCGTCAACCAGGCTTCATTAGAATCGGCCCAGAGCCCTGTCGGAGTATCACGGGTTGTTTCATCCCCTTGGAGACATCCTATTCCGTTTTCGATTGTTAAACATGGGATTTAATGAGGATGAAGGGAAACTTCTATGGGAGAGAGAGGTTAACTAGAGGTGTAACTCCTTTAGAGAGCATTTTATTTACTTTTCAATTCCTCCTATTTAATATTTCATCTTCGTAGCGGTGTTTAAAAATATTTTTAGGTCACTGGAAAAATATTGACCTGGATGTCACTCGTTGCGTCTCCTCTAAAATGGACAAAATATTTGCGGTCAATTTTTATAGGAAACCGTCCATTTAAAACACACGACTCTTCTCACAAATTTTATCCCCACGATGATTAGAATAGAATCCAATAAAAGAAAGAAAAGATAATTGAATCTTGGAAATTATACTCGAGGACAATTATGGGACCATCCTTCCTGACGGATTTCCACTTATTCAAAGCCATGGAATCAAGCTGTAATAGCCCTAGTCTGTACAGTTGTCAACTAACTCGAGAACACGCGTTCCAACTTTTAAACCACTTCGCATACACCCGCCCGCTCTTCGGTATTACCAACTCGCGAGATGCCTGAATTACTGCTTCGAAAATAAGTTCACGGAGAATAACGCTAGAGGATCCAGCGGTTGAATAACTTCTCTGATGCGACGAACAGAGGAGCAAGGGGTGGAGACAGGGACTGAAGAAGCAGAGGAAAACGCGAAACTCGTACGAACCGTGCCGCGAACTTGTAAATGCAAGAAGCCCATTACTCGTCGGACAGTCGGATACTAGGGGGTGGTTTTTCCGCACGGAGTCGCCTGGCGAATTCGACTTCGCCCAAGGGTAGGCGTGTCCCCTTTCAACTCTCGAGGATCGACCTGAAAGATCGCGAAACTTTCGTCACTGCGAGAGTCCTGCCTCGTTCCTTAACAGTCTCCGGTTTAATTTCTTTTGTTCTTTCCGCTTTTTAGAGTCACAGCTGGCACTGATGCGAGACTGCGATTGAGATTAATTCGATCTCGTTGAAAGTGGTTGCGAGTTCTCGGATGCAGGCAGCTGGTATGCGTGATATTCGATGATCCTTTAAGGATGACATTTCTGGTGTCAACTTGAACAGTCGAATCGCTGAATTTGCGAATTCGTGTCGTATTCCTGTCAACGTTGAAGCATCTCGTGTTCAAACTATATCTGAACATCTGAACACCTGAGTATCTGTGATATTGAATTTAGTGGTATTAAATTTGTATGTACTTACTGGGAATTTTTTAATTTATCATGGAAAATTTTCTTGATTTTAATTTATAATTTATTTTTGTCTTGGAGGAAGACAGAAATTATGGTATTCTTTTATTGCAAAATAATAGTAATTTCGGTTGAGATGAAGAAGGTTTATTAAATAAAATATAAATCAGGTTGATTTATGATGAATATCTACAGCATTCCTTCTGAAGAATTCGTTTTATCTAATATATCCAAATTCATATAAATTTATTATAAATGTAAACTTTATTGTATCCAAAGTATATTAAATAAAACATAGATCGGTTTAATTTATGATGAATGTGTATAGCATTCGTTCTGAAAAATTCCTTTTATCTAATATATCCAAATTCATTGTTTTGATAAATATAATCCTTATGATGCTGGATATTTATATTTATTTAAAAATTGTCTGCCTTGTATAATAATTTTCGAAATTATTATAAAACGTGAAATCAGAAAATTCCAATATTTTAATTCTGTATCGAGACACACCCTTTCCAGAAAATTTAATTCACTTACTCCAAACAACTACATATCAATTTACTGCTCTTCGTAAAACATAAAAGTCGCTGAAAAGTATATACATATAATACATTACTGCTTGGTGAATACTCAAATTTTTATGAAATATTTTTCGCCTCATAACTGGACTTTGAAACGTCAATGTTATCATTACTATAAAAATTATGCTAAGTATATCATTTTGCTTTATATTCTCTATACGTTTACAGCTTCCGAGTTTCATTATCATAAAATATTTCATGGTATCTGTTAAAGTTTTATGGAAAGAATATTAGCAGATCTCGTTTTATGAGGTAATTCCATTGCTCCAGAGCAAGAAACAGCGAATTTTTCCGAGGCATACACGTGCAGCAGGATAATAATTTCTCCGAAGGATACACGTGGAGCAGTATAATAATTTCACGTCCGAATGAAAAGAGCTTAAACGTTTCCAGGGTTGCGTGACGCGTCGAAGAAGCGAGAGTTGGCTAATAATTTCCTGACAACTCGTCGGACCGGAAATTACGACGCTTAAGAGCTACTACGAGCCAGCCGTCCGTTTAAGGGTCTATCAGAACTTCTTCTTATTCTTTGATAACTCTCAGATACGCCATCGAAGCGGCTTGTCTCGCTCGGGGGGCTGTCCTGTCGTCTTAATTGCCCGGGAGCAAACAAATTCACCTAAGTGGCCAAAGAAAAATAAGGTTCCCGTACTTTCAAGCGTCTCTGATAGAATTTGAGAACCTGTTTTCAAGAACTTGCTGAAGTGGCTACACGTTCAAAGAAAAATCGTTGAATGACATTAATTTTAAAATTGTCAGATCCGATTTCACTGCTGATTACCAAAGTGGCGTTCTAATTGCTTCTCCACGAATTCTTGAAAGTGGAGAAATAAGCTTCTCATACCGTTCGAAAGTTAATATTAAATACTATTAAATATATTAAAATAAAATAATATTAAATAATATTAAATCATCCTACAATATTTATGTTTCAAGAGAAACAATTTTAAATTCCACCACCTCCGTTAATAATTTTCCCTTTCATCTTTCATTAAGAAGGTGTCTTAATAGCTTGGAAATAAATTAATTCTTACAAAACGTCCAAGAAAAATAAGATCTGAAATTTTCAAAGTAACTTGTCTGTATGGCGATTAAATATCCGAGAAATCACGTAATAATATTTACCCCCGAAATAAAGGAATTTCAAATCGCAGAATTCCTTTTGATAATCTTGTCTCCATTTTTAATTGGAAACGTTTCTTAATTACTCAGAAGGGGAGAAATTTTCGGAAAAGACCCGAGAGGAATATGATTCTCGGATCTTCGATACAATTAATCTGCATAGCAATTAAATGTCCGGAGAGGGAGATCATGGGGCGATATTTATTCGAGGGGCAGGGGTGTTCGAAATCGCGCGATGGAATTTCTGTTAATAATTATTTCGCCACCATTGCTCGTTATCGAAACGGTTATCGACGGGGAATCGAACGGCGAGGAGAGCTTGCACAGGCAGCTCTTTGACTAGACACAAAGCTGCCTTTAATTCGCGCGCCGTCGCGCTGCCAGTTCGCGTAATTCGTTAACTTGTTCGGAAGCTGATCAAGCAACGATTACAACGAAAAGTTTCGGCATCGAAACGCAAACCGAGCGCTCGAGCACCTCGACGAGCGCTTTTCTTCGATGATAAACCGACTCGTCTGAAAGTTGGCCGATTAAGAGACCGGATAAATGAAACTTCTGCTGGAAAAAAATTCTCCCGGAAAAACGAACATTCCGCTTTTAGGGACTTTTAGGAAATTGCGATAAGAAGCTAAGGATACCTTTTGAGGCATCTAATCGGCACTGTCTCGAATTTTAAGCGTCCTTGGGAATTTATATAGCTATCAATACGTGAAAGCTCCCAGTGAAATATAAATTTCGATGCAAATTTGACTTTGGCTTCTCTAATTCACTTACAGGCACAAAGATTCTTTTACAATTGCAATTCGTTTTTGTGGAATCTGAGAAAATAAGGATTTTTATTAGAAAATTGGTATTCGTGGAATATATGAAAATATTTTCGATTTTCTTTTTAGGAGGTTCTGGTCTTAACCTAGGTCAAGCCTAATGTATAGTTCCTGTTGGAATGCTAAAGACATAAGTCGAGACATCTTAAATATAACGTCGATGTTAAAATGTTTTCTTTCTATTACATACTAATGTATGATTATGTACGTGTCGATCGCCAGCCAAATTCCTTTGTTCAAACGAATCAGTCTCTATGCAATCGTTGTACAGTACACACCGATCGAGTTATCAATTATTAAAACGTTCCCTCTTTATAATTAGCGTTTCTTTCTTTTTAACTCTACTGACATACCAAATTCTACCAGTTCCCAGTCTTCTGCACTAATAATAATTATTCTAACCCCATTCC
>NW_016908639.1:819448-840915 GCF_001483705.2 Eufriesea mexicana | reverse complement strand
TAGTTTGGGGTAGGTCATGGTGACAATTGTACAGTGTCAATGGTGGAAGCTTCGTCCTTTACTCTCCTGTTAAATGTGGTTTGTGTAGGTGGCAACAATTTTAACCCTTTGCACTCGAGAGGTGACTCTCAGTCACTGTTTGCTTCAATGCTATAACTCAAATAATGAATGATGATAATTATATTAACAACTACGCGCGAAATATCGAAATAAAATAATTCTACTCGTTCATTTCTCACACAAATGCACGATTTTCTTCTTTTATTTTGGCATAAAGAGTATCAACGAGCTTATGAAAATCTAAGGAAAGCTTCGAATTGCTGTTTACGACGAAAAAGTCTTCGAGTCCAAAGGATTAGGAAAGGCATCGAATAATGGTAAGATGATTAAAATTAACAGTACCAATTCCACGTTTAACGTGATAGGAAATGCAATTGGTTGTTCAAATTATTATCCCTGTGCACTGGAAAATTTCCTCTTTATGAAGATATAACAATTCGAAGCTTTTCTTATATTTTTCTTATCTCAGTGATACCATTTATGTTAAAATAAAAAGAGAAAATAACGTGTATTTCATTTCAATATTTCTTGTGAAGTTATTTCTGATCTAGTAATATCTCATACTCGTTACTCAGGCTTCCAGGTATTGAAACAAACGGTGACTGACAATGAGAGTTACCTCTCGAGTGCAAAGGGTTAATTCCTTGTTTAATTTATCGTATTATAATTGTACCACAAGGAGAAATAAATATGAAGAATTAAAATTTCAGCTAAATGAGAGTCATAATTAATTTTACTATTGATAGTACCTATCATTATGGTATAGTATCTATCATATAGTATATGTTTTTGGCAATTGCGAAAAATTTAATTTATCTTGTAATATTTGGACGATGAAGATTAATGATTATGTATAATTAAAATTCCAGCTAAATGAAAGTCATAATTAATTTTACTAATGACAGACATGTTCCCTAGCAGTTGCAAGAAGCAAAAATTCTAAGATCAGTCTACTAGAATTACCAGATTGGTAGCTCTAGTATTGAAAATGAAGAAAAGTTGAACATCAGGAGCTAAAAGAAATTTTGGAAAAATTCTATCCGAACTAATTCGTAGTGAGAAACGTATCTTGAAGTAACATTCAAAGTATTCTAATCACAATGTGTCTAGATTGTGATGTTTTTTAATTTAAATTGTTAAATTGAGTTATTGAGGAAAGGAGTAAGAGTCTGACTTGTTCGATGTTGTACTACTTAATATACAGACGTATTTCCGCTACATTAAATCTCGAAGCCTTCACTTATCAGCCTAACAGATAGACCTAGTCACGAAAATCGTCGTCTGACCATACATCGACTGTAACTACTGCCACGCTTGGACCGTGTCCCATCTGCTGGACCTGTTCTTCGCTGGCTACTGTCTGACCACATCCATTCCTTATCTACTGCCACGGCAAGCCGCTGGAAACGTGCAATATCCGCCTCACTACTGTATTCATTGCTATGACAATCAACCAAACTATAACAAATGAAGCATAAAAATTGAAATGTCACATCTGTCAAAGCAAGTTCAGTGAACAATTTATTAAATGTACTTAAAATAGACAGTAAAGTTTAGTCATAAACTTTTACACATTTGCCAAGTTCTCTATAAACAATTTCACTGAAGATTATACAAGATTCGAAGAATATTTATTTAATTAATAAGATACCGACTGAATTCTGAAAATTCCAATTCCTCAGTGAATTTTGAACTCCCATTTCAAATGAACATCAATTAATTAATTTATCTACTTGAAATAATATTACAATGATCGCCAAAAAATATCTAAACACAAAATTCTGAAATATACAATACTGTCGTATTCAATGACAATTATTAACCAAGTCACAGCTCCCAGTAAATCTATAATCAACTCGAAATCACAAAGAAAGATAAAATAAATGAAAATAATTATGTTCAAAAGATAGATATTAATAACCAAGGAGTACAGTTAAGCGAATAGAATACGATGAAGCATATGTTTTCCATTTTCCCCCGCGAACAATCTCACCCTGGAACCACCCTCCAGCACCCCGGAACTAAACCACGAAACCAGGAAGCTTATTTTCCAAGGGACAAGTTCGAATTCCGGCTGGATGGTCACGGAACAGGATGCTTGCTCGCTGGTGCATTGCACGCGCACGCGAGCGCGTCCTGGCCCTCGTGGGGTCACATAGCACCCCTGCATAGTGGTCATTGCGGTGGCGCGTTTGCTATGCGATGCTGCATGCACGACGGAGAACAACGGAATCTAAGAATGGAATCCCCAGCCGGGACTCCGGATTCCGTGGACAGAGTGGAGCATTTCGGATAGAGAAATTCGACGATCGTCGATGATACTTTGTCGAACAGGGATGGAAGAATGGGGGTGGGGGGAAGGGATAGAGAGAAAGTCGCGAGATGGGTAGAGAACGGCGATGGTGAAATTAGAACGGTTTTGAAAGAACAGAGCGACGCCGAGGCTAAAAGTGGTTTTAAGGGTGGAAGTTGGAGGGGAATAGGGATGAAGATGCAATTAGGGTGGAGAGGTAAGACGGGGTGGAGTAGAATTAGGATGAAGATGAAGAACGATATGGAATGAAAATATAGTCGCGACGAGGGTGAAAGGGTAAAGTAGAGCTGGCGTTAGGATAATTGTGAAATACTACAGTGAAGTAGTTTAAGGTGTTGCTTGTGTCGGCTCAGACTGATAATGGGATTAGACTGTGTAACGCAAACAGTGGTGAAAAGGGAATGAAAACGAAGGGAGAGACAGTTAGAAGATGGACTTATTGTTTGGATAGAGCTGAAGAAATGGAGTGAACGTAGGTAAACTAAGATGGAGGAGGAAGGAGATTAAAAATTATGCGAAATAATAGGGATTGGGGGAAACTGCAGTGGAATAGGGATAGAGATGCAATAGGAATAAGAAAGTAATATATGAAACAAAATTATGATAAAAATAAAACGAAAGGTTGTAAAGGGGATGAAGGAGTAAAATATGAATGACGCTAAAATATCTATGAAATACTGCACTGTATAAAATAAAGGTATTACATGTGAATTTGTAGAAGTGGAGCGATGTTGGATTAGCCTAAGAACGGGATTAGAATATGAAAGAGTGAAATGAAAAGAAATGCAGACGTGGAATAAAAATGGCTCGAAATACAATTGGAAGGGATGAAACTGGAATGACGTTAAAATAATTGTGAAATATCACAACGAGGTAGAATTATCACTGTCAAAGTTGAAATAATAAAATACCGTAAGCTCGGACTGAGAATAGGATGGAACTGAAAATGAGAACGAAGGGACAATAAAATAATATACTTATGGTGGGAAAAAATAAAATAGAATAAAACGATGGTCCACTGAGGTAGAAGGAGAAGACCGAAAGTTACATGAAGCAATGAAGATTAAAGTGTAATAAAAGTAGAGTATATATGGAGGGATGGAAGTGAAACGAGGCATGAAGTACAAGTGGAAGTAAGAACGTCGAAAGTAGAATGAGAATAAAAAGCTATTATAAAATAAGAGAGGCACTAAAATTAAAGAACGAGTTAGAAGGAAGATAGTAGCAATATCAAGGAAGTGGAATAAAAGATAAGAAAAAGCAGACGAATGTAAAATAAATATAAAAATCCGAAAGAAGAGTCAATAAAAATTTAATTTCTATAGTATATAAACAGTGCAATCTGAATAATTTGATTCCTGAATCATGGCTAACAGCAACGTTTAGAATTAAAGCACGAGTTAGAAGAAAAATAGCAGCAATACCAAAGAAGTGGAATAAAAGATAAGAAAAGACAGACGAATATAAAATAAATATAAAAATGAAAAAGAAGGGCTAATAAAAATTTAATTTCTATAGTATATACGCAATGCGATTTAAATAATTTGATTCCTGAATCATGGCTAAGGGTTTCAAGTTCTACAGATCCATGGAACCCTAATAAACTGGTGGAAGATTAATACGAGTAATTCCAGTAATGTTCATGAAACTCTAAGGCCTCGGTGTAATTAGTCGAAACTTTTCCAATTACACTAGCCAACTTGGCCGAAGTATTAATTATGCCCGAAAGTATTAATTATGACGAGTCCCTGCCCGTCCGATTTTCCCGAATTCCGCCGCCATTTTCGTCCCGAGAACGGAATTGGAATGAAAAATAGGATTTACCTAACGACACGGAGAGACGCGGGACAAGAAGATGGCCGACCAGGCATTTATCTCGCGTTGAGAAAACAAAGACACTTTCAGCCGTTGCTAAATGAATTCCCCCCTTGGTTTCGCGAGAGAATTTCCGCGAGAGTTCCGCGTTCTCCGCGGGAACTGGATGTTAATAATCTCGTTAGCTCGGCGGGGGTGAACATTGAAATCCATCGAGTCGAAATAATCGAGCTTCCATCCCTTAGCTGGCTTAACAAAATAACAATTCGTTTCGATGGGATAAGCGGTCACGGTGTGTTCCAGCGCGAGTAATTTGAATAAACGAGGAAGCGAGCGCGTTGCACCGGCTTTTTCCCCTCTTCCCTCGCAGAGGCTAACTGAAATTAGTTCCCCTAGATAAACCTTGCAAGTTCCCGGTCGAAAATGGAGGAAGTTTCGTGAAACAACGTTGCCTCGAACGACGAGCTTCGAAAAATCACGGCTGCACCGAAACTCGGATAATTTCGAGACACTGCGTTCACGGGGGGAGGGGGGGGGGCACAGTCGCCATTATGTTTATGAGACTTCTTGTTCCGCTGCGCACTTTTCTGTGGGAAGATGAGACCAACGTATTTCAAGATATTGAATTTGAATTAGCGACTTTGTGAAATACATAATTATTTTCTAATATGTTAATTAAGGGGTTAATTATTAATTGAGAAAGATGATTGCGTGTAACAGGATACTTCATTGTGCATGGTTTCATATGGAGAACTTGATTTTGCAATATTGTTTTTGTATTATTATAGTTGTTACTGCAACTATGGCCATGTATTTTGAAACACCCTGTATGTATTCTGTTTTACTTTACAGAGATAACATGAAAGTTGAAATAAAAATATGACGTGGGAATAAAAGTGATTTGAATTATTAAACTTGGACTACAGTTATGCCTACGTGTTTTGGAACACCCTGTATATATTATATTCTATTCATGGATATAGTTGAAGTGAAATAAACATTAAAATACAAATATGAAAATAAATATGCGGACACTTTGGGTTATGGAATTTGAACTGAGGTTATGTTCACGTATTTTGAGACACCCTATACATATATATTTATTATATTTCATTCGCAGGTATAGCAAGAATAAAATAAAAGTTGAGATACAAATATGAAAATAAATATGCGAACACTTTGGGTTATGGAATTTGAACTGAGATTATGTCTACGTGTTTTGAGACACCCTATACATCTATATTTATTATATTTTATTCGCAGGTATAGCAAGAGTGAAATATAAGTTGAGATACAAATATGAAAAAAAAAATATGAGAATAGTTTGGGTTATGAAATTTGAATCGAAGTTACGTCCATCTATTCTGAGACACCCTGTATATACAATGCTTCATTGCAATGCGTGCTTGCAACAGAAGAAAAATGAAAGACGAGAAGGAAGTGTAGAGAAAAAATGGAAACAGTTTGAACTATGGTTAAGTATATCCTGATCGATGAATATTTTGCAGTTCCATTTCAGAACTGCCCCTCTAATAGCGTCTCGAAGTCTCGTTTCTTTGAACTTTCAACCCCTCCCCCAGGTAAATTCAATTCCTTTCAATGAATTTTAAATTGCCCACGACCTACTCCCACTAGAGCTAAAGAATGCTCACAATTTACCAAACTATACACCCTGTCCACTAACTAGAAACAAATTTCCCCTGCTATAGTCACTACCAATTTCATCCCCTTCCTAACAACGGAGTCCTTTAATCACCAGACTTCCTTTCATCGTCAAACATCTATCACTCTGCAATCACGTACTGAAAATTGCCGAAATATCAAAGTCAAGATCGGGTTATTTATTTATTCGAATTTTAAATTATTTATATAGTCTATTGATATTCCGCCATGTTTAATTACACTCTGTTCCCTATCCAGTTATATTCCCATTCGCACACCGATTTGCCTTTCGATTATTCATCGACGTCCATGATTCATAACCTGTACACCCTCGAAGGGTGAAAAGGAAAATTTTCGAAAAAAATACCCGGGAGTCCACAACCCTTTCCACGCTCTACACTTTCAATAACACCTAAAAACCACCCCTTCATCGCTCCCCATTCACCATGCACAAAAAAAGAGGAAGAGAAACAAAACGTAAAATCCCTCCGCCCCTGTATAAAACATCCCCAATAATTTCGACGACCTCAAAAATCGCGGGGCTCGCCAAAAAAAATGTGCTGCAAGAATTAACAAGCCGAAACAGGAAAAAAGGGAAATAAAACACGAAGCATCCCGACAACTTTTTTCTCCACCACACACACCCCTAGTGCGTCTCCATTCTCCTCCGCCCCCGGAGCAGCCTAATCCTTCGACGGACCCTAGCAGCGGCTGTAAACACGGCTGGCCATCCTCTCCGCGCTGATTCATATTTCGAAATCGCATTGTCCACTCTGCCGGCGCGGCGGAAAGGGTCGGGGGTGGCACGGTCTCAGAGGGTTGGAACGGGAGCGGAGAGATATTTTCCGCAAAGCGGAGGCCGCGCAGAGGGTGCATTCGCTATTCACCTATCTGGGTCAGTTTGCCCAACCCAGCCAGAGGCCTCGAGCCTCCGCTTCGAAATCCCGCCGTTCGGCTCGGCCAAAGCCTCCACCCCCTTTCGAGTCGCCGCCCCCGCGGCGGCCTAACGATGTTTTTGTCCGCCGGCTAGAGTTGTTCCACCGTCGTACGAGCTCGCTGCGAGCATTTTCCATCGGCCTAATCGGGAACCGGAGGGGCCAAGGGGCGAGAGGGCGGCGAAAAGGGGCTAGCGACCGAAGTTGCAATTTTTGTCGGGGCGAAAAGTTTCGTTCGGTACGAGCTACGGTCTAAGGGGGTGGGTAGGGTGGATTTCGAGACTGTTTGAATTTGTACAAGCAGGTCGAAGGATTTTCTATGGTACTCCGTTCGGTAGGGGTGGGTGATTTCGAAATTGGGGTGTTTTCCGATTTTTCGATTTTGTATGTAATGCAAAGATTGGTAGGTGGATTATAGGTTAGGTATTATATATGACGAGGTAAGTCATGTATACGTATATTGTATGAGTAATGGATTATTAATGTATGAATGGGTTATATATAAACAATTGTACGTATATGTTGATTTATCTATATAATTATAATTATAATATATCTATTATTATAACTATAATTATAACTATAATGTATATTGTAATATAATTATGACCATAGTATATCTATATAATTTATCTATATAATATATATAAAAGTTATCCAGTTATTGAAAAGCAATAATATATATTATAAAAATTAGTATGAAATGGATAGTACATATATGCATCGATTAAAAAAATTAATGAACGAAGTAGATTGTATACATTACCTACATAATCAACAATAAATAGATATATATATGTATATATATATATATGTGCATTTCTGATAATTATCTGACAGGAACCTAACCTAATTAAAATCCCGAAAAATGTGGCAGGGGGTTGTTTCTAACCCCATTCAGCAATGAACATAATTAATAAATAATATATCGAATATATCAAACAAAAATCGCATAATCGATGTATTTGGTACTCATACGAAACCAGGACACAACTACCCCTGCAGACAGTTCCACCCCCTCCACGCGAAAACAAGGACTAAAATTATTTTACAACTTCCCCATACAAAAAGCGTGCCAGCAATAAACAGATCGAGCAAAACCAGCCATCCGATAACGTCACTACCCTATACCCCCCCCCCTTTTCACCCCCCCCCCCCACCCCCCCAGACAATTTGTAACTTGGCGCGTAAAAATCCAGCACCAGAGGTACTACAACGTGTCAGAGAGAGTTACCAAACACCTAACACCCCCACCCCATCAGCAACTTCCAGCCATTCGTACAAACGTAAAATCTCTGCGAGAAATACGAGGTACGGTTCACAATCGAATTCTGAGGATTACACGTACGCAATAAAAGTCTTTGGATTCCTCGAAAGGTCTTCTTCCCGCATTTCCATCCCCTTTCCCTCGTCGCCGAACCGTAACATTTTTCCCGAAGCGGATCTCCTCTCAAAGGCAACGAAACGATTTCACCACTCGACCCTGCCTCGTGCAATCGAGCCTTCGCGTGACACGTGAGCCGAAACTCGAAGGCCCGCGTAATCAAATCTCGCAGTTGCCTCGCGAACCACCGTGCATCGGGGGTGAACTCGTCGGGGGTGAAATGTCAGAGGGAACGACGACGTGGTTCGGGACAGGAGCACCGTCCCGCGGAGCGTGCGGTTCTTAAAGGCGGAATTGGGGCCTGGCGGTGTTCCGGATGCAATGATCCAGACGATATTTCCGGGGGTTGCGGAACGAGGAGGGTGGAATCGACGGTTACGTAAGTAATTCTTAGAATGCAAATGTCTCCTTGTCTGGGAAGTTCGTGGACCTGGTTCAGAGGTTACAGGCGATTTCTTCCCATAGTGGAGAGTCGAACGTGAATGAAATGCTAGGGGTGAGAAGTGGAATATTTTTAGGGCAGGTGAGGAAGGAGCTTTCTTCTGATTGGATATTTTTTTTAATGGATTTTTAGAGTGAAAACCTTCGAATTTCTATAATTATTTTGATATATAATATGTGATAATTTTATGCATTGTAATAAATGTATATACATATTTAAATGAAGTGAATGAAGTGTCAAGGATGGAAAGTGGAATATTTTTGGGGTTGAAGAGGGAAGAGATTGTTGAAAAATTTCTTTCAGATTGGACCGAGAAATTTTTAAATTTGTTAAGCCTATACGTATGTGAATTGCTCCAATTACATATTATAGTAAATATATATACATCATATATAAATACGTATAGGTAATAATAATAGTAATAATAGTGATAGTTAAAGTTATTATTGTACATAACATGCAATGTTAATGCATAATAATTTTATATATTATAGGAAATAATAAATATATTTGCATAATTTACAAGTATTATAGATAGTGATTAAAATTATTGTTGTACATAATATGCAATTTTAATATATAATAATTTTATATATGATAGGAAATAATAAATATATTTTAAGTGATATATAAGTAATAAATTATGTAGTATAACTTAATATAAAACATACATAATTTACAAGTGATATAGACATCAATTAAAATTATTATTGCACATAGTATATAATAATAATTAAAACACTAGCAAAAATAGCGGTACGTTTTCAGTAGCTACGAAATGAAAAAGTTTTCCCGATTCGGGAAAAGTAGTTCTATGGGATTATATTAATTTTCGTTTATAGACTAAATATGGAGAGAATATAGGGAGAGGAAAATTTCAGCAAATTTTCAATGATGGAAAAAGTTGCGAACAGGGGCTGAAGGAATTCGCGTGTTGGAGAACTTCCAAATTATGGAACGAATATTGGCGGAAGCGTGTGCTAAAAAATTTCCAAATTACGAATGAATATTAAACGATGGTACACGGGAATGCTTCCAAGTTACTCGATGAATATTCAGACAATATGTGTACAGACAAATTCCCAGCTCACGGCTAACGACAAAGTGAATATGCTCGCGGAAAAATCCCCAAGGTATTGAAGAAATTCTCGATAAATATCTCCGCGAAAGAACAACAATTATTATGAAAAATCCTTTAATAATATCGCGTCGAGTAATCAATGGTGGAAAATAATAACTTTGCAATTTATCATACTAAATAATTCATAAATTATTTCCATAATTTACGTTTGAAAAAATCTGAAAATTAAAACAAATCACTTCTATTGTCTTCGAAATAATTTACTCTTAAGCTTAAACAATGATATATACATTAATGTAATCAAAAGATTAATTAATATCACCCCTATAAGTAACCCCTGATAATGACATCCCTGAATAATTTCATCGAAAAAGAAACAAACTATATCTTGCACCCAGATATGCAGAGAAAAGTGGAGATAATGAAATTCCTGACATTTGCTCGCGGACAAGGGTTGGATTCTTATCTGCCACCCCTAAGTCCTCGGACCACGCCTGTTGACATTTCATCTTTGTGGCCAAAGGAAACGCTGATAACGCGAACGGGGAACATTAAGAAAATGTAATCGAGACGCACGCGTGGAAAGCTGAAAAATCGTCTGCTAACCCTCCTCGGGGAAATTAATTAATTAACGAAGAAGTGGAAGGCTGGAAGAGTCATCTTAGACGTTTCTCGAAAGTCTTTCGTCCTGGCTGCAGAAATTCTCATCGGTTAAAGTGTAGCTTCCGAGATTTGTCTGAGAGAAAGTCGGCTAGGAAAAATTCCTTCGGTCGAAGGGGTGGAATTGCGAAAATTTTTACCTCTAATATGACGAATCTTCGATACTTTCGTAAAATTCTGAGTTTAGACAGATATGGGGAATTATTTTCTACTATTTTCATAAATCATTTGATCACAAAATTAATTTGACAAAATTACACACCATAATATTGCCTAATTTTAAAATCTCTTTTCTATTTACCCATAACTTAAGTATTTTACAGAAGTATAGTACACGCTATTTTATGGAAACGTGAAAAATTGTTAAATCACCTAAAATTTACATATATAACAATATAAGGGGTGGAAAACAGAAATCTTAAAAATTCTTTGCCGATGAAAAATTTTAAATAAATTTATTGAAAACGAAGGAATGGAAAATGGATTGTTGAAGTATTAAAAATTTTGTTATTTGTAATATAGAGAATTTTCTGTGTGGTGGTTTGAAATTACCATAGACGAATAATTTCTTCGCGAAGATCCGAGTGCTTCGACCGGGATAATAATTAAGGAGCTACTAAAAATATCGCGAAGATGTGTCGCGCGTTTTCCAATTAACCAAAAGAATTGTTCAGGTATCGCGCGAGAGTCGGGAACATCGAGTATTAATCACGGGGAAGAAGAAAATTTCAGCGTTGAAAAGCGAGCAATCGATGCGTGAAACTTTCGCCCGTTAACAAACTGCTGCCGAACGAACTGGAAGGGTTAAGGGTATAAACTAATTACCCCAAGTGGTACACCGGCAAAGTAAAGGGTCATCAAGTGGCTGGCTAACCGCGATACCGGTGAAATTAATACCATTAAAGGGGAAAAAAGAGACACAGGTATCTCCTAAGCTTATTCACTCGTGGGAAATCATGCCACGTAATTTATTTCCGTTTTATTTCCGCTTTTTATCCACATCCTTGACGAGCTTTCTCTGCCCCTTATTGAGAAGGCAAAAAGCTCGGTTGAAACAACCTGGTCTGTTGAAGATAAATTTATATCCGACGGTAAAAAAAGAAATGAAAATCCCATCAGATGCATCCTAAATATCGAAGATGAACGTATATTATTCCTTCTTTTAATTCGATCCTTAAAGATTGAATCCTTATTCGTAAATCTTGGAATAAGTATTCTATATAAATTACAATAGCTATGGGCACTGTAGGGTTATTGGAAAAGAAAACTCATTTGGTTTGAATTAATAAAAGAATATATATATATACATATATATTTGTACCAAGTAGTGACAGTGAGGCCTAGCAAAGAAGTGTACTGTCATGTTCCAAACGCTGCTGAGAAAACAGAAAATTAAACAAATGACGGTACCGATCTCGCCCCGTAACGTTGTTGCGGTATAGTTCTCATTTTCACCACTAGATGGATCCCTACTTGAAGCACGTCGAGGACTTTCTCGCAAGTGCTCGGTAAGACTCACCGCTTCCCATATATACAATTTCCAAACCTTCTAATAGCATCTCCATCTGAGGCGGGGCATGCTAGGTAGCCTTAATGAGAAGTCCACTAGCAGGCCCAGGACAGAAAATGTGCATTCTTTCCCTTCTCCTTTCGTCACATCGAGGATACCTGCGACAAGCCGACTTCTCAACAACCGTGGGGGGAGGCCCCTCACAACGCAATCTCCGATACCAACCAAGGCTAATACACATCAACCACACACTTATCATCGTTGAACTTCAACAGGCACGTGTACATCTTCATAACCGTGTTTCTTATATGTAATAATATTCCAATCTCTCCATGAAGATCACAAAATATCCCGTTCAGAAAAGTCCCTAGAACTCAGAAAAATCAGAAGAAAACCCTCGGTCTCTTCATAACCGTATCTTGTATGTAACTATATTCCAATCTCTCCATGAAAATCACAAAATCCCGCTCAGAAAAATTCCCAGAACTCAGAGAAATCAGAGGAAACCTCGGACTCATCATGACCGTATCTTGTATGCAACAATATTCCAATCTCTCCATGAAAATCACAAAATCCCGGTCAGAAAAATTCCCAGAAATCAGAGGAAACCTCGGTCTCTTCCACGAGTATCTTCGAACAGTTATTCAGCGACGCACCCTTAACAAAGAAGAGAAAGTCGCTCCTATCGAATACTCTGCCCTCGTATTCCCGATGGAAGATGTACCGCGTGAAACAGGGGAAGGTACACCCAGAGAGCCAGAATAAATAATAGAAACGGAAAAATAAAAGTTGGACGTTTGATCGACGGCCAAACGAAGAATTCACAGGCCTCCCTTCGTTCCAACGGTCTCCATTCTCCCCAGTGTTATAACGCTCGGGTCTGTGCGTGGAAACGAAAGGGTTGGCCAGGCTGGACGTTTCCATTTGGATGGGAAGGAAGAAGAGGAGGAAGAGAAGGGAAAATAGGCGGAAGGCCCGTGGTGGTTACCGGGAAAAAGGGTTGGAAAAGGTTGGCCGAGGATGGAGAAGGGTGGCGGAGAACCGGGACGAGCCGCAGGGGGCAGCGGAAGAGAAAAGGGCAGAGAGACGGACAGATTAGCTCTTTACTGTGGTACGATTTAATCTCTGCTCGCCGCAGGCCTCTCAAAACCGCCCTCTGCAACCCCTTGCCGCGCGGCCATCTTCTTCTCCGGCCGCGCCGCCGCCGACGCCGAATCGACGTGCAAAAGCTCCGCTTCAAAGTTTGACTCTCGTTAAGCCGCGCTCGAAAGCCCGCCAGACCGACGCGATTAATCTTTCGCGAAGTGTGTCAGTCGGCGTCGTGATCGATAACGCGAAGGAGACGCCTGATTTTTCGTTTCGATGCCGGTTTTTAAGCCCTGTCCTGATTTTTTCCTCGGACGCTTCTGGAGGAGCGCTGAGTAGACGGGGTTGGCCGCTTGGACTGCGCGAGACGTGTATTTGATACAGGTTGAGGGATTTTTCGAAAGAAAATTTTTCTCTAATTACAATTAATTATTTAATTCTATCTTGGGGATATTTTGGGGGGTGTGAGAGATGTGGGAAGTGGGAAATTTATGTTTGGCTTGTTGGGACTTGGAGTAGGGGTGAATTTCTGATTTTTAGGAATGAAAGTGATATTTAAAGATATTTCCTTTCGTAGAAATTATATTGCAATTTATTTTATGTCAAATTTGAAGCCTGAGATGAATGAAAAGAGTATTCAATTATTTTTCATTTAATTTTTGTGTGCTCCAAAAATTTAATATCAAGCTTCCTAGAAAGGCGGATGATCTCTATTCTAAATAAATCACTATATTGACGTATGACTATAATTTTTCCTACTAGTCACAATGGATGCCTAAATTATTGCGATCTCTGTCTGAAATCGGAAATAAATTGTGCTACGAATGAAAAATTAATTCTTCCAATGCTTCCATTTTCTTTTTCTTTCTTCCATTTATCTGTGGCTCCAAAAATTTAAATATCGAACTTCCTAGAAGTCTATATGATCCCTGCTAATAAATAATCCTTACTATTATATATTAATAAACCAGTAAATCAATGTGTCGCCATAATTTTTCCCACTAATCGTCACGACAGATCTTCAGACTATCGATCCTCTGATTTTCTGATCCTCCCTTCCCAATTTCCAATTTTCTTTCTCTACTCCAGTCATCCTAACTTCGTGTTCTGCTTCGCGACGCCTTCCCCAGTCAGCGTGATCAAAATTGGAGGCAAAATTAGGCTCCGTTTGACTGGAATTAGGCGCGTTGCGACTACACGCAGGAATTCCCATGACAGGATGATTCGACGTAACAGGAGCGAAGGTTAATCAGAGATTGCGAGCGGTGATAAATGAGCTCCGTTGATAGGGGTTGCTTTTTCCCTTGATTAGATGATCAATTAGACATGATGATAAATGAGCCGTGATATAAGCGAGGAAAGATGAGCTCCCGAGATTGAATATCCTCAGGTTCTTCATGAAACCGGGACTCAGACGATGCTAATTGCGTTTGCGTGGTCTGATGAATGCTTCCGGCGAACGACGGACGTTTAGGTGGCAGGCTGATGTTGAAAAATGAACCTGATAGCGGCAATTTGTCTTTTCACGCGTTACCCGTCACGTTTCATCACGCTGCACGGTGATAATTGATTCTGGATCGATGTTCGCCGGTCCTGATGAATCGCGGTTCAATTATCTAACGGTCCCGATTCGTTTCGAATGCTACCACTCGAACGTGTGAAACGGAGAGCTTGATTTGTTCTACGAACGGTTCTTTAACAAAGGAATATTTTTATACTAGAATTCTATCATAAGTACTGTATATTAAATTAATTTTAATCGTGACAATTGGAACCAAAAATTAGAAATTTCTTAAGTGCATGGGTGAGTCTACAATTATCCCAGAATTGAGTAACAGAACTGTCACTTCCTAATCCTAAAAGTTTTCAAAGAATTCACATTTGAAAATTTATTCCAAACATTATCTATTATAAATTATTATATTACAATAACATCCATCGTATATTAAATTAATTTTAATTGCTAACTGCTGGATTAAAAATTAGAAATTTCTTAAGTACATGGGAGGGTCTAGAATTATCCAAGAGTTGAATAAGAGAATTGTTACTGCCTAATCTTAAAAATTTTCAAAAAATTTACATTAAAATATTTGTAAAATTCACATTTGAAAATTTATTCCAAAAATTGTCTATTATTAATTATTATATTATAATAATATCCATTGTATATTAAATTAATTTTAATTGCTATTTGCTGGACCAAAAATTAGAAATTTCTTAAGTACATGGGGGAGTCTAGAATTATCCAAGAGTTGAATAAGAGAACTGTCACTTCCTAATCTTAGAAATTTTCAAAGAATTCACATTGAAATAATTATAAAATTCACATTTAAAAATTTATCCCAAACATTGTCTATTATTAATTATCATATTATGAATTTTGACACAAACTTGCTTTCAAGTCACCACATGTCACTGATACTTTAGAATTCCTGAATTAATATCCTAGGATAACCATAGAGAAAATCTTCTTCCACTTAAGAGCTCAGAATACCAAATATTGTGTCATAATTTTGTAAAATTCTCATTCGAAAATTTATCCCAAACATTGTCTATTATTAATTATTATATTATAAATTTTGACACAAACTTGATTTCAAGTCACCACATGTCACCGATAATTTAGAATTCCTGAATTAATATCCTGGGATTACCATAGAGAAAATCTTCTTCCACTTAAGAGCTGAGAATACCAAAGATTGTGGGATCTGAAAAAATCCCTCGCCAGAAACTGAATTTCCACGCCTGCATACCAAAGACCTGCCCAAAATAAAAGCACAGAACCATCGTAGAGCCTGAATCTGTCTCTCTTTCTCTCTCTCCCACTGTATGCAGCATGAAGCTTCGGTCGGCCACAGTCCCGGGAAAAAATCCGGAAAAATAGCCTGGAATCCGCGATAGCGGAGCGTTGGTGGAGATTCGGGGCGTATTTACCCGGAAGTTTCCACCGGAACTGTACCTCGGAGCGAGACGAAGGCGCAGGGGTTAATGAAAAATGACTGGAGGAGTTGACAGACCGTCTGCTCGTCTTTCTTTTTGCCAGGCCGAGCTCCGCGGATTGCGAACGGCTGGTAATCCGCAGAGTGCAGGGGAGAGCTGGATGGTTCCGCCGGAAGTCTTCCGGTTAGCTGCCGGCACGGAATAATTGATTGGACGGGGCATCGATGGATAACAATGGCATTAAGACTCGATGTTTCTTTGAAATTGCTTTATTATCGGCTCCGCGTCCACTGTTGGACAGTGACGATATTGTGGCGGCGAGGAGGGGGTGGATGAGGGTAGATCTGTGGTCGAGAGAAGAGAGGAGAAGTTTTGAGGCGGATGGATGGTTGGTTTAGACATTGATGAGATATTGATTGCTTTGAACTGCGAGTGAAGCTTGGCTTTTTGTTTGCCACGGGCCTCTTTTTCGAGAACCGAGATAAAGAGGGTGGCTGGCAGGGTGGCGGTGTTCTGGGGGTGGGAATATTTTTTTTTAGTCGCTGGTTAATGATCTTGTGGTAATGGAAAAGGCAACACAGTGGAACCTCGATCATCCGAATTGATTGAAGGATGTATACCGGTATTCGGATGAGAGAATTTTTTAATGATAAATTTCACGTTTTGTTTATTTTAATTTTTATATAGGGGCAGAAGCAGTTAAATATTGTATTTATGCAATGATAAATAATCTTTTCGTTTTAACTTTTATATATCTTGATAGGGAAGAAGATAAATATTGTATGAATAAAATAACAACTAATGAGGAAAATGAAATATAATGGAAAATAGAATACAATGAAAAATAATAAATTTAAATCTAATTTGCGAATAATTATATATTCGTGGACTTTTAATTTCGGAAGAATCTTTTTATCGAATTTAATTCATTTCCATAGTCATTTTCATCGTCCCTGTATTGTTCTTCAGTTTCTTAAGAATTTTTTCGTTTTACGAATCGCGATCTCGATGGGTGAGAAATTTTGACGAATAGAAAGATTTGCGGAAGAAATGGAGGATAAGAAGTTCGGTGCTGAGTGACCATTAATCAGGTGGCAAGGATTCCGACACTCGGAGGAAAAATTTATGTTTAACGGAAAGTCACTGTTGAAGAAATGACGAACGATAGAAGATCTGGCAAATGCAAGGTTAATGGAACGCTGATGGCCAGGAGAAGATAGGAGAAATTCATACCATGCTTGAGATTAATGAGCTTGCAATCGGCGAAATCCTGCGAAGAACCATTGTCGAAGAAATGCTCGATCATTCCTCCAAGAAAGAATTGATTAAAATTCATAAAGAGCTAGGAATGCTGGAAAAAATATCGTCGAATTTAATCTCGATGATTAATAAATTGATAAAATAATTCTGCTATCGGTAAAAATTTATAATCTATCTTTCAACAAGAATGAGACAAATAACACTACAAATAAATACTACAAAAATTTTGAAAATTCTCCAGAGAACGATAAATTAAATACAACAAGAGAAGTCAAGACGGAGTCGAGTTTCTTCATAAAAAAACAAATAATTCTCCAGGAATAAATTTTCTAAAAGGCACTGGACAATTTCTCAAAAGAATTAATTAATAATACTATACAGATAGATACTAGAAAAATAATGAAAATCCTCGGAAGAACGATAAATTAAATACAACAAGAAAATTCGACGATGAAATCTAATTTTTCTATAAAAAGAAATTCCAATTCTCCAGAAATAAATTTTCTAGAAAGCCCCGTACGATTTCTCAAAAGAAGTAACAAATAAAAGAAAAATCGCGCACTTGTTCTACGACCCGAAACAAATTTCAGAAACCTCCACCATCGCTATCAATCTCCCGTCGTGCAATAAAGACCAAAAAAATGTCCTCAGAGTCACCAGGAATGATGACGAATGCCATCAATTGCCGAAAACCTGAACAACGGAATAAAAAGAGACTGCAATCAATAATCCCGTTGAAAACGGAGATTTACACCGGTGATATTGGTGACCAGTGATATTGCGATCTGGATAATTAATTGGACAGGTCAGGTCTGGTGATTTACCACCGATGTTCGTTCTTCGAGCTAAAACCGTCATTCTCTGACTTCTGACAGGCCTTGAGAAAACTGGTCACGTCTTCAGCAAGAATAACGTAACCGAGAATGCAGCTTTGACTGATGGAACGAGGCTAAAAACGTGAGAGAGACCGTGTTCCAACTACGATTTTCGTAACTCCTATGTGAAACTGACGTCATCAATCTACAGTTGAGGAATTGATCAATGAATCTCTATTTGGACTACAATTGGGTGCCACATTGTCTCCTAGCCTAATGTTGAACATGGTTTGGTCGTTTCAAAGACGTAGAGGATGATGAGACTAAGGCTCGTAATCTCTATTTGGACTACAATTGGGTGCCACATTGTCTCCTAGCCTAATGTTGAACATGGTTTGATCGTTTCAAAGACGTAGAGGATGATGAGACTAAGGTAGCTGTAGCTCTCTATTCGGAGTTATCGAAACGATTCAAGTTTCCGTCGAGATGAATCGAGGGATGAATAAGTCGGGGACTGTAAATTGTTCATGGTCGTCCAAGTGTTTTTTTCATCGGAGGAGCTTAGTTACCTTTGGCGGATTTCTGAGACTCGGGGAACAAAGGAACAGAGGGTCAGGATTGCGGCTTCCTTTGAGTTAGCGCTAGGTTTGAGTTTGATTTATGTACTTGGTACAGGCGGATCATGGTCTTTGAGAGTGGGTTTTGCTGGGTGAGTGGCTGAGGTTATGCATCTTTGAATTAGTAACAGTTTTCGTGCTGTTGCTTCTGATTCTGGGATAATGGTTTACCGGATAATAGGGGGCTTCATAGTCCTTGGAAATTGATCTTTAGTAGAGGTACTTAAGATCGTGTCTCTTGAAATTAGTAGTGATTTTCGCGTTCATGGTATTATCTGAACACCATGAGAAGGTGAATATGTGTATAATAGTTTTTAAGAATAAATCGTTTACATACCTAGTTAATGACTAGTCGTACTGTCAATGCTTTTATGACAATGTGTAATAGGAAATTAGGTAGACTTGTGTGCTTTCTATCTCTATCCAACAATACTATATTCTTAAATCCAGGATAGAACCCTCTATCCCAAGGATAGATTAATTAAAGGATCAGAGGTGTTCTGATTTTAAGTCTAATCCATAACTAATCTAACTTACAATCCAACTGAACCGATGTTACAATCCACATTCTCCAAGATAAAGACTCCACAGCCTAACTCAGTAAAGCATGATTTTCATGGAGGTTTCTATGATGATAAAAAGTTTGGCACCAAATCTAAATCTGCAGTCATCTAACCAAACTCGCAACCGAACCAGTCTTCCAATCCTCATTCTTCAAGCTAAAGACTCAGCAGCCTAATTCAGTATAGCATGATTTTCATCAAGGATCCTATGATGATAAAATCAATGATGATAAAAAGCCTGTCACCAAATCCGAACCTACTATTACCTAATTAAACTCGCAATCCGACCAAACCAATCTTCCAATCCTCAGTTTTCAAGCTAAAGACTCCACAGTCTAACTCAATAAAGCATAATTTTCATCCAGGATCCTATAATGATAAAATGTTTGTCACCTAACCCAACCAATCTTCCAACCCTCAGTTTCCAAGCTAAAGACTCCACAGCCTAACTAAATAAAGCATGATTTTCATCGAGGATTCTACGATGACAAATCCAACGATGATAAAAATCTGTCACCAAATCCAAACTTACTGTCACCTAACCAAACTCAAAATCCGACCGAACCAATCTTCCAATGCTCATTCTCCAAGCTAAATACATCCCAGCCTAACTCGGTAAAGCATGAGGATCCTTCATTCGAGGATCCTCCGAGTCACATCGATTCGACGATGTACCAATCTCCAGCAATTACCAGTTACTCCTTCTACCTGAAATTCGCCGAACACCCGGTCCAGTTGAAGTGCAAGTTGCAAACTCCTGACAGACCATCATCGTCCCCGACCATAACACGGAATAACCGAGCACTCGGTTATCAGACAAGCGCATCGGATCGGTCATCGCGACAAGAACACGCGTAATCGCTCGTTTACAAGTTGCTTCCCCGTGCAATGGCGTTCGTTTCCCTACGATACGGCGTTTCAGCCTCGTTGCCAACCACGGATGCACACCGAGCACCAGAGTCGTCGACGGTGACAGGCATTCAGCATTGTTTCCTAGGCTGCGTTGACAATGACAACGCGCGAGACGCCTACCAGCACTCTCTCTCTCTCCCTCCATCTCTGCTGATCTATTCTACCCGCTAAGTAACTTCTACCGAGACAGCTAGATACACGGCCACTTGTTCGCCGCGAGACAATGGGGCCAAGAATGTCAATGGCTTCTTCCATTGTCGCGCGTGCAATATTGTCGTGATGGCTGTTCAAACGTTTCCACGTAGCCGGTTTCTCCGCGAACAATCCTCCTGTCTGACGCTTTTCTTGGGCATATTCCTTTTTTACAGCCAACAGCTCCCACTGTGCAGCTCTTTTTAGGGATTCTGTGCATTTCGAATGATGGATTGGGAACACTGGCAATTTTAATATTGCCTTGGTCCTCTTGGACAAATCAATCGCGAGACAATTTTATTTTCTTCCTGTTTTGAAAGACTCTAGTCCCACCTAGATACTGTCATCGACGCTTCTTGACAGGAGAGTGTTAAAAGAATAATATAATACCTAATTGTCTTGAACCTTCAGAATGTTAGATTAGTATTCACACGACTATATCTGAGTTATTAAATACTGATTAATAAATGATTATTTCCACCGTTTCTTGGTTTCGATATTCATCCTGTTGACAGCGACAGAGGTACGGTTAACGTCAGCGATAAAGAGAATGTTTGGTCTATTTAGAGGTGCAGGGTCGAACGAAAGATTCCCTACAGGAGATAGGCTAACTCGAAAACCCTTCTCAGTTCGGATGACAGGGATGTGACAATCGCGGAGTCAGTGGACAAGGTTTCGAGATTAGCAACTCGACGAGCCGGACGACGAAGTGTCAGAGTCATCGTAAATCGATGATCGTCGATGCCAAAATGGGGGTGGAACGTAGAAGTTCTGCTCGGTCGGACGATTCCTTAACTCGAATCGACGTGTTGCAATTGACGGGCTAGATTCCTGCCACAGACATCTTCCAGAAGTTGTCAAGAGCCTACGAGCCTTCTCGAACTTCGACGGGAACTCCGTCGGACATTAAACATCTCGGATCGATGGGCAACACAGCCGTGGGAGTCTGCTGGTACCAGTGCTCGAGTATTGGATATGGAACACGGAAGTTAAGTCCCATTGGTCGTGAATGGGACATTAAGTGACATGGAGTACACATTTCTGATGAAAATGGCGTCTCTCGTGGATTTTATTTCCTTCAGTAAATGAAACGAATTTCCGAGACTAAATTTTCTGGATATTTCATTATAAATATTCTTAAATATAATATAATATGATTATAAAGATTCTTATTCTATTATTATAAATAATAATATTTATATTTCTATATAAATATTAT
>NW_016908639.1:801903-819171 GCF_001483705.2 Eufriesea mexicana | reverse complement strand
TATTATAAATATTCTATTTAGAATTTTTAGAACGAATTAATTAAGAAATTTATTATATTATAGACTACCCTTTTAATTAGAATAGGGAATGAACAGAAGAATGGGAGGAATGCGGGAAAATATTCCCAAAATGAGAAGTTGAGGTAATATTTTTATTTCGTTAGTATAATTTACGCGTAGGTCGAAGATAAAATAGTCGTGAAAAGAGGAGTACACGGTGCATTTCGTGTCATGAAGCATTGCGTGTCATTCTCAGAACGAACGAGCTCCTTAAATTTCATAAGCAGAAGAGCCCAGAGAGTTATTCGAATCCACGTTGAATCCGCTCGTGTGTTAATGTCCTGAGAACGTCGGGAGCACGAGCTAAATTCGCATAAAACAATTTTCACGTTCATCTGCCTGCATTTCACGAGACATCCCGAAATCCCGGAATTTTTTGTCAACTCTTTCACGCGATATTAAATAACCGGGACTTCCAGTATCCCTGTAATGATTCGAAAAATTAATAAAAATACGTGACTTGGGTTCTTATCAATTTTAAACTGCAGAAAATATTGCGATAAATATTGCAACACGAATGGTGCAGTTTAACGCGAAGAATATTAATCGCTGGTCATTTTCACCCCATTTGAATAAAATTCAAAATTAATCTTACCAAAAGCAGCCACGTATTTTTAAAAATTATAAAAATAGCCCTCGTATTCGATAATTTTAATATTACATCGAAAACAGAAATAAAAAACTCAAAATCTTTATCTGGAATGAATAAAACACAGATTTAAGTAGAAATGGTCCGCCGATGGTCAGACGCGTATAAGTAGAAGCGACCTGCGAGCGGTCAGACCGAGCTCTAAGTAACAATCATTCCGTCCAACGAACAGGAATAAAAGCAACGATGCTTATTGCCAATCGCATCGAGATAATTTGTACACAAAGAGGGATATACGTCTTCCATTTTCTACCCGTTGAATATTCCTCGGGGCAGCTGCAGGCACCCCGAAGAATATTTAAAACTCCTCGTTTTCTGCATGGGAAACAATGGAGCGCAACTAGCAGAGCGAAAGGCATCCCCAGGAGAGGGCAACGTGACTTCTTTTCTTATCTCGTTTCGACCCTTTTGTGCTCGCTGCCCGGAATAAGGGCGACGGAGTCAGCAGCCAGATTAGGCGGAGTACAAACACAGTGGAGTAGGCGATTATAGTCAGACACCGTAGCACGGGCCACTGTAGCCGATGGTCTTGTTCCTGACACCCGATAAAATAATGGGCTCGAGTGGACCATTCAGATTAGATCTCTTCTGTGTCTCGGCGATTCACAATGTCGACAATAGAACTTCGAAACGTGTTTGTCGAGCGAATTATTGGTAACTAGCCTTGCTCCATGTTCGCTGCATGTTGATGCAAGATGATACACTTTTTCTCCAAGGGAACAATTTCTGAGTCTCATACTCGATTTTAGGGTTAAAAGAAGATTGCTTGTTAATTGTTTTATTAATTAAGCTTTCGGAGCTCGCATTCGAAGCCATTTTATTACCAATTCGAAAATGTGAAATTAATATTCGCAAATTTTTCGAAAAGTGGATTTAAAATTATATTTCATTTCGGGAAGTAATTATTATTATTCCTCATTCCAGTGCATCACGCTAGCCTTTACAATTTTATTTAGAATTCACTTAGAATTCACTTTCATGTAGAATTTTTATTACCAATTTCGTACCTTCTTCTCTATGTAAAATTAATATTCGCATAAAAGAAAACTGAATTTAATTGAGTTATTATTATTATTGTATTACACTAGCTTATTTATTTACAATTTTATCAAAAATTAATTGCAAAATTCTCAATGAATAAAAATTAGGGACAAAGTATTTCAATTTTTTAAACATCTTGCTGCTTAAAATTCTGAATATTAATTCTCCTTATTGGCATAATTTTTTAAGGGCATAGAATTTATTTTTATTCTTCTGATTTTAGTAAATAATGATTTGCAATTCATCCTAATCGACAAATAATTTTGACATTTCTGATTAAGAGATTTTGTGGCTAAAGAAGGGTACGAGATGAAAAATTTTCTGTTCTAAAGCTGTTGATATTCTTCGAGCAGTAAGTAAGAAACCATATAAAAATTAACACGTAGAATTATTTAATTTCGATTATTTCGTAAATTTCTGTTACATTATTTTAAATTTGATAGATTAATTAATATCGAGCATCGAAATTTGATCAAATGGCGACTGAAGGGCGCCTCCCGAGTGCAAAGGGTTAATTTTACTTTAATTTTATAGTGCACGGCACTTAAGAATTCCCCACTCGGATACAGTCGAATCCTTGGATCGATTTCGTGGCATCGGTGAGAGGTTGATCAATCTTGGAGGAAGTCCTTCTGGTCGCGTTTGTCTCTTGACTCGTGACCGAATAATTTTTTGGAGCGTGAACGTCGATCGATGGACTCGATAAAAAACGGAGGACGAGGCTGCCGGCGAAATTCGACGGACTTTTGACGTCAGCCACTAATTCTTCGCCGACCGGGAGCGAGAGAATTGTCATTTCGCTGAAAACTTTTCTATCGCCCCTCTGATTTACGATCGAAGGACAATCTTGCCTAACGAATTTCGTGAAACTCGAACACCTCACCATGATTCCGTCGAAATTACTACGAATTTTCACACAAATCTAATCCTCTCTTCGACAAGTCTCTCATCGAATATACCTCAATGATTCTTCGTCAATCGCATTTTCCACTAGGGGTACTCAAAAATCAAACTCGAATTACGCGAATTAATTCCCAATTTACCCCATAAATGTCTATCAGAGTCCAAGAACGAACCTATCCTTGCTCTATATACTACACTCACAGCTAAAATAGATAAAGAGAAGAGTAAACCCTGAAGAAGCCGTCCAACGTGACCCACGGAGACCTGAAAAAGTTGAAAGAGCGCGAAGCGGAAGGAAGCAAAAGGAGAAAGAGGGTGGGAATCGTGAGCCGGGAAATGCAGAGAGGAAGAGGAGAGATACGTATGTACCTGTCCCCTGAGGAAGGGCCGGGGTTCACGGGTGGAAATTCACGGAACGCAGCAGCGAGAGAGGGCCAGCGCTAATCCGAATCGGACGTGCTCGCACTCTAATATTTCAGCGAGTGTCAAGAGCAAAACTGGTTGGAGTCTGGCTCGCAAGACTCTTCAAAAGCCCAATTCCGCCGAGTTCCCGACTTCCTCCGACCTAACCCCCGACTCCTGCACGGTGTCCCTTTTCCTTTTCGGCCGGCTAATCCGCCGGCGTTCCGCTTTTCCGCCAGCCACCGTCGCCGGGGGTGTCCCGGCCGTTTCAAAAACAAAAACGTGCGAGTCACGACCCTGAGCGTTTCGACCCGATAATTACGAGCAGCTGGGTCATTGTTGCGGACGGTGTGAGCCTGCTGGCGGCACTTTTGACGTTCTCGCGAAGAGGGGAAGAAGAGGGGGTTCGTGATATCCCGTTTGAGGGCCCCGCTTGGATTCGGGGATTTAGGGTGACTGGGGGTTAGGGTGGGACAGGGTGACTCGCCAAGGTGCTGCTAATCTTCCGTGACACCGTGTGACTTGGAAGCTTAAGTGACTGGGGCTTATATATGTATTAATGTATACGTATAAAATTATTTATTATTAATTTATATTATAATTATTGTTTATAAATTATATTAATTTATTATTAAAATTTAAAATTTATGGTTATTGTTAATTAATTTATTATAATTCGTGTATGTTAATAAGTTTTCGGCTATGTCCAATAATACGGAATTATTTTCAAAAATTGGAATTTTTTAAAAGTAAAATGCTCGTATATTTATATATTTGGATGGTCATTTGTTTTAATTGAATAGTTTGTTATTAGAGTTTTAGAATAATAATTTTCTGTTTCTTTTATGTGGAATTTTTTATTTCTTTTTGATTAGGTTCGAGAATTATTTTTTTTCTTTTCTGAAGGATAGTTCTAGTTACCTTCTTCATTATTTCAAAAATTCACTGATCGACACACATGGATAGCCGCTATGGGAAATTAATTGTTATACTCCATAACAAAGTATAATATAAGCAATTAGGTGTAGATAATATTGTTCCTATTTAAAAGCTTAAACCTTAGAAATATAAAAATTGATATGATTAATATAGCAAGAAATTTAAAATTCACGAATTAAAATATCAAACTCATCTACCCACGAACCAAACTTAAACACAGAAGATCTTACATCTCCAATTTTAAAGACAAACCTAACCACCCCATGACTCCAAATTAAATTTAAAAAATTCCACGTTAAAAAGGAAAAAACAATTTTCTCGACCATCACCTTCCCAGAATATAAACTCCAGACTGAACCAAGAAAGAAACATTCCATATCCACTCTGGAACTCTTCACAACTCTAAAGGTAAACCTAATCACCCCATAACTCCAAATTAGAAAATAAAATTCCATAATAAAAAATAAAATACAATTTTCTCGACTATCAATTTCCCAGGATATAATTTCCAGACTGAACCAAGAAAGAAATATTTCATATCCACTCTGGAACTCTTCACAACTCTGAAGACAAACCTAACCACCCCACAGCTCCAAATTAAAAAATAAAATTCCACAGTAAAAAAGAAAATACAATTTTCTCGACTATCATTTTTCTAAAGTATATTCTTCAGACTGAACCAAGAAAGAAATATTCCATATCCACTCTGGAAGTCTTTACAACTTCAGAAACAAACCTAACCACCCCATAATTCGGAATTAAATTAAGAAATTCCATACTAAAGAAAAAATATACAATTTTCTCGACTATCATTTTCTCAGAGAGTAGTCTCTAAATTGAACCAAGAAAAAAATATTCCATATACACTCTGGAACTCTTTACAGCTGCAAAGACAAACCCAACCACCTCATAACTCGAAATTAAAATATAAAATTCCATACTAAGAAAGAAAATACAATTTTCTCGACTATCATTTTCCCAGAGTATAATCTCCAAACTAAACCAAGAAAGAAACATTCCATATCTACTCTGGTACTCTTCACAACTGCAAAGACAACCCTAACCACCCCATAACTCCAAATTCAATCGAAAAATTTTACATCGAAATAGAAAATACAATTTCTTCGACTGTCATTGTCCCAGAAAATAAACTGGAACCTCACGAAATCCTCGATAACCCTGTAGCACGAGGACTGCCTATTTCCAACGTCCCATCGAATCGGCGTTGACTCGATCGGAACGACAATGACGCACAAGCAACGACGTCTCCAACCGAGAGGAAGCTTTTCTCCATTCAAATGGAGGATCACTCGAGGCCGCGGGAGTGGCGCATAAAACGGCGACTGGAAAATTTTATACGGCTGTAAAGCCGTGAGAAAACCGTCGGTTCGACGGGCCGGCCGGGGATTCGTAAAATTTTGATGGGCCTCGAAGTACGGCCACGAAGCATGTGCCACCGGATAAACTTTATCTCCGCCGTTCGACTGGCGTAACTTCGCTAATTTTCCACGGACAAAGGCGGCCAACTTCCAGTCCACGAATAGGATTACCGACAGTGAAGCTGGCAGTTCGACTTTGCAACCGATTGACTCGGCTCGGGGCTATTCGTCGGCCAGGAGGTCGAATTAATCCGGGAAGGAGTCGATGATTGTGACGGGAGTGACGATGAATGAAATTCGCGATGAATGAACAAACGAGTAAAGGAAAATTAATTTCCCCACTTTTCGTAGGCGTAATTTACTTTGATCCTATTATCTTGGCCAATTATTTTACAAAAATCGGTAAAAGATTCTCGAATGTGCCTGTGATTATGAAAGTGGTCTAAGTCACTTATATTTGCTTCTGAAATATTAAAAGCTTCGGCCTTTAACACTAGAACTACCAACCCAGTGAAAATAACTGGTCCCAGAATTTTTCTTTTTGCAATCATCGAACTTTTTCGAAATCATATTCATCGTATCGCTGAAATTACTATAATCTATGCACGTTATAGTTAGGTACCCATTAAAGATCGGTAGTTCTAGTGCTAAATACGTCATAAATTATAAAATTAATTGCGATAAAGCTACAAACTCAATCTAACGACTCAATTCCTCACTGTTTTATAGAAAATAAATATATTTTATCGTGATATAAATGAATGCAACACGAAATAAATAATAAAATCGTTCCTCTTAAATCGTTGACTTAGACCACTTTCATAATTATAGGTACTTATATCAAGACAGTAATTCAGACATCTTTTGGTTGGCAACACTGAAAAGCTGTATAAGTGTACAAGCACTTGGATAATAAGATCATTAGTTGAGATAATAAATTTGCTGTCATAGAAGTAATAAATATCGAAATTAAATTAATATATAAGTACGTGCAATGGATAGCTTTGTCAAACAGTGCAAAAATGAAAATAAAATAAAAATAAAATATAAAAATGAAAAATAACAGTATAAAATCGTAGGGTAATAAGGTAATCGAAATTACGAAGAAATTATATATGCACATTGTGATTTGTGAGAGTGAAAGTGAGTCTGTGTTAACACGAAATAGAAAAAGTTTTACATAAAATTGAAATCGTGACGAGATGAATGCGATCGTGAAATTTTTCAAAAAATTCTTTCTTTTTGACTTATGGAGAACCTATTTCGACAAATTATGAGCACTGATTAAATATATATATATATGTTTTTCCTGCAAATTTATTGAACGAGTGTTGGTTCTATCTGTGATAAAGCGAAACTAATGGACGTGCACTCTAAGCACTGTATTTTATATGATTTTAATACCCCCACTGTGTATACGCAATTCCAAATGATAATAAGTGCATGTATGTATATATAATACCGCTAATATTGCATATACATTCATATACAAGGTGTCCCATTTGAATTATTTTCTAAATTATATTTCATTTTGAAAACTGTTTCAAATAAAACTTACTCTATTTCAGGAATATAAATTTTTATTAGATAGATCAGATAGGTCATCCAAGATTTCAAGGTGACCTTGGTTTCTTTTCACGAATTTAAGATAAAAGAATTTAAAGAGAATTAATTTAAGAAACCCAAAGGAGCAGGACACTCCCTGCAGGAATATAATTCACAAATAAATAAAATTCGGATGGAACTTGTATTTCCGCAATTTTTCCTCCGAATTCGATTATCCAAAATCGCCTCGTGGACGTGCATCAGCGGCGACGAGCACGCGAAATTCCACGAACGGGATAGCACTCGACGATCGAAAGGACCAAAGTCTCGAGCAAAGTCGAGGATCGGGGCGGGGGCCGGAAGGTTAAGTAGAACGAGCCCCTCTCGCTTCCGGGGAGAGAACGCCGGGGGTCGCTATGGTAAGAGGCGGCGACACGGATCTTAACGCCCTCTAACCTCTGTCTCAGCTCGTTGCTCCATTTCTCGAAAGGGTTTACACACTTTTTCCGCGAGCGTTTGAGCACGTAATACACGCTGCTCGAGTGCCGGTAGTTTGCTTAACAATGCGACCACCCCCTTCCGCCCGGTGCGAGAGACCTCGAGACCGGATCTCGAGGAATGCCACCCCTTCCCGTCACGAAAATCCGCCAAGGAGAAGGAAATCGGAAAGATTCGAACGCTTCACCCCTTCGTTCCTCTGCTACCCCCTCCCTCCTCCCTTAGGCCTAATCTGCCAGTTTATCATCTGTCAGAGGGTGTGTTCTCGAGGGTTCTTCTAGTTATTTGGTCTTGGTACGATTTTAAGGAAGATGGAATCTCCACGTGGCCTAAAATTATGAATTAATTTTCGAATAATTCGTAATTGTGGATTGTGAGTCCATGTCAGGTGGGCAAGAATAAGTGATGACGCGAAGTTAGGCAGTTGTCACTGAGCAAACTGTTTAGAGAACAATGGAGAATATTGTCTGAGAAGGTGGACCTTCAACCCTTTGACTGAAATCACATGTTTCGCTCAGGACACCACGGGAGTATTTCTATTGTTCAAAGTATATAATGACAAAATAAAAATAAATTGATGATATAAGACAATATTCTTACCCAATCGAGCGTTTATTTTATTGTCAGTCACGGGTGACCACAGTGGTGCCTTGATGATAGTTGACAATTGACTGACTATCAATTTTCATTCAACTTTTACAATTGTAAGTAGTTCAAGCGATCCGTGGCGTCACAGGAAAGACCATGACCGGTCATATATGACCAACGTGGCAGTCAAAGTGTTAAAGAGATCTGAAGGTTATATTTTTAATTATGAGATTTTTGGGCATTATGAATAGAGAGTTGATAATTTTTGGATACCTCATATACTCGTGATCCATAAACTCAGATGACGATCTGTCAAATAGTATTAATATTTTCTAACTCTCTATTAGATCCACAATTAGAGCCACAAGCAAGTCTATTGCGTAGTGTAGAGGGGTATGATTGTTATGACTGGTTGTATGAATGGTATGATATGCAGTGCAGTTGTAACTTGCAGGCTAGGAAACAGTACAAAGTAGGGTAGAATAATTGTAAAGTTTATTAGAAGTAAGTCAATATTAAGTGCAACGATTGAAACAATGTAACCAAAGATATAAATCAAAGGCTATTTCAAGGCTGAATTAAAATGATTATATTAGAGAGTTAATTCATTAATTAAAAAAATGATTAAATTAATTATTTCCATATACTGTGATCACAAAACAGAGAACACTATACTTTATTCTACCAAAAATAGTGGAATCTTTACTGAAACCTCAGCAAACAATATGGCTACCCAAATCGCAAAGACTATCTATTCTAACCTAACCTAGTACACAAAATATTTTTATCTCGTGTTTACTATGATTATTTTCTAAATATCTATGAGTAGAGGATTTAGAAGATCCATAAACGTACCTTCTCAGGATAAACATCCTCCCTTCTCTGATCCACGAGGATCATTCACACCCCAACTACACTATTCAAAGTTTCCCGAGATCTCCAAGTATAACACAGTCTTGAAACCCGTATCAACGTGAAATTTCGCGGGAAAATCCGCAGTAACGTGAACTGCAATCGCGCATCGATATTACGATCGATAAAATTGGTCCCTAGGGGACGAGTTTTATAGTGGACGTTTGTCACTAGCGACGTATATTTACGAGTGGTGGAAATATTCCGAGCGAAAAGTGGCCATATTTCACGTGTCGTTTGATCTATGCCCGCTCGTTTTAATGTATCACGGGGTGCCGTTAATTCGCGACCGATCTCTGATGACGATGGCGGGGTTGAAGGGGGGCTGGTACGTTCGAAACGAGTTTTATTTCCCCGGCAACGTAGACGGACACGTTGTCCCGTTACGTGGAACTGTTTGAAGAGGAGAGATGAGGTTTTTTCATGGTTTTAGTTCCTTTCGTTTCGCCACTGTATGCAGTGTAATCACAGTAATTAATTGCTTTTCTGTTCGTCTCGTTCCCAGGCTGCCTCTCGGCCTCGTCTCTTCCTCGAGTCGTTCCCAGATTGCAATTAAAAACTTCGTTTGTTCGTCATAACCGGACGTGTCTTGTGTGTAGGATGGATTTGAAGTTATAATAGGCAGGGATATGAGTAGGTCAATCACGGGGCGAAATTTTATTCCTGGAATTAGATGCGGCCCGAGCCCTCGACTTCACGGTACCTACATTTCCGGATCCTCGCGTTCACTCTGTTTATTGTTATTTACCGTGTTAATCACTGCTGATTGCAATTCTGTTTATTCCCGAGTAATAAAACTCTCCTATTTTATCCGGGACAGTACAGCGGGCTGATGAACGAACGACGAATTTTGTTTACCTTCCAGCAATAAAACGGTAAACTGAACAATCGCGAGTATTTTATTGCGTCAAATTGTGACACGATGTGACATGATACGGTAAAAATAGGACGAAGATTGTTATTATCGGATGCCCTCGAAAAGAGGAAGAAATTACCTGTAATAGCGTGATACTGTAAGTTGGCAAGAAGACTAGCAATGGAAACGGTATTAACACTCTCGCTACTACGGGTGACCATAGTCACTAGACACCATCTACACACGACCGGTGACTATAGTCACCGGTCACAAAAATTGAATGAAAATTAATATAAGTGTTACTGTTCCTCTTCGCAAAGAATTGCAAGCGCTATTGCGAGGATTTTAAATAAGGGTGCAAAAATGCGAGCAAAGTAAAATGCGTGTAGCCGAGACGTAGTGAGTAGAGAATCGTCTGTTTGAGAGTTAGAGTTGAGTTGTTTATTATACGCGATGTCTGTCAGCATAGGATTAATAGAGCATTGATCCTATAATATTATAGTACCATCGGTCAGACATTTTCAGTGATGCAAAGTATTACCACTGGTCAGACATATTCAGTGATACAAAGTAGTACCATCGGTCAGATATTTTCCGTAATGCAAAATAGTGCCATCGGTCAGACATTTTCAGTGATGCAAAGTGGCCAGCAGCGGTCAGACATTTTCAATGATGCGAAGTAGTACCATCGGTCAGACATTTTCCATGACGCAAACCAGCATTAGTCAGACACTTTCAGTGATGCAAAGTAGTACCACCAGTCAGACATTTTCAGTGATGCAAAGTAGTACCACCCGTCAGACACTTTCAGTGATGCAAAATAGTACCACTGGTCAGACACTTTCAGTGATGCAAAGTAGTACCATTGGTCGGACATTTTCAGTGATGCAAAGTAGTACCACAGGTCAGGCGTTTTCAGTGATGCAAAGTATTATATCATAATATCACGATAATAGTATGGTAAAATCGATACGTGATAAATCGGAAAGGAATCCGTAATTCTCCTCCGGTTTCCAACTTTCCCCTTGTCCGCCGTATCCTTTCCAACTTTCCAACCAATATACCGGCTCCTAGGAACGAAGACAGGGAGCAAATAGAACGAGTCTGATGCTCGACGCAGCCCGGGGCTGATTATTTTTTCACGGGGCGATGCGGCCATCAGCCACGTGGAGGCGAACGCTCGCGACAATACCGGGATCAACGGTGGTGTGAGGAAGGCCTGGGTTAATTAACGACCGTGCTCTGCAAGGAATAGCGGCGTAGGGGGTGAAAAGAGTAGGACGCGACGACAAAAGCGCGTAAGGCTCGGCGAAAGAAGCCGTGTGGACGACGGAACTCCGACTGCCCGCGGCCACTGTCACGTTCTAAGGAATGGAATACGTGATAGCCGACCCCTTTCTAAAAACGCCAACACTCGCGAGCTCTTGATATATCCCTGAAACGGGGGTTGCTTCGCGATGGATTCCCTCGTGGCTGGTATTCACAGAGGTGAGGATCAGGGGTGCTCGAGCTGGTACAGCAGTCAGAGCCGTGTGGAGGGAGATAGAGGAAGGTCTGATTCGATGAAAGGATGAAATCAGCGACTTACAACGGACGCAACACCAGTCTAGAGTTTCCAATGTAGCGATGAAATCGATGAAAATACGTGTAGGATTGCTAGGATTTGAGACTGAATGCAGAAGAACACTTGGGTCTAGCTAGCTGATGATGGACAATAAGCAGCAGCCTAGGGTTCAGGCAAAATGTTTAGAGTGACGTGGAAGGACAAGTGATCGTGTGCAGGGATCGGATGGGCGCGATATTTATGACTGCATCGAATGCAAGTGAAGAGCAAATGACGTCTGAGTGTTTAAGGCACGTGACCCACAGAGAACGAGGCTATGAGAAATGCGTGATTTAGAAAGAGAGCACGAGTACGAAAGAAGACAGTGTGCAAGGTTTAAATGTGGATGCAAGGACTGGTCTAAGACAGTCCTTTGTGGAGTTTAAAGAAGAGTCGATGTGAAAGTATCAGTTGTTTGATCATGTCAGTTATTAGCCTAGTCTTTTAGTTTGTACTTTACTCCTAAGTCTCTTTACTCCTCGCCAATAGATGGATTTCTACTTGAAGGAGGTTCGAAGACTTTCTCGCAAGTCCTCGGTGAATCTTCGACCTCCCATAAATAGAAGTTCCTATGTCACTTCAGTATGTCCGTCTAAGGCAGGGCCTGCTAGAGTAGCCTTACTGATGAGTCCGGGACGCAACGCATCCCATCTTTTTCCTTACGTCCTTCTACCTGCTACCCTAACATAGTAGAACGACGAGACAAGGGAGATACCAACGACCAGTACCATATGAACACCAGTTCATCATTAGGAACCACAAGCTGACAATCATAAAGAATAAACCAACATCCTCTATTCCTTACATTTGCCAATCAAAAGTATCCCTACATACGTAACGATGATGAGAATGACAAAGTTTGTACTGGAAACCTGAAGAATGATAGACCTAGGTCTAGCCGGGAGGTAGTTAGGTCTGCCCAATTCAAAGAAAGATACGTAACTGCTCAGGATTATACAGGATATTGTTCAAAGACTATGTAAGAATGCTAAAATTTAAAAGGACTGAACGAAGACTGATGGAACAGACTTGGTCTAGAGCTATTTGTAGTCAGGGGTGCGAGAAAAGATCTCGCGTGAAGAAGCATAGCATGTTCAGCTAGAGGTACATGATATAGTGTTCATGGAGATGTGTGGGAATGATAGAATTTATACTCGACGTATGAAAAGAGATGGGACAGCTCTGCAGCGCTAGAGGTGAGGAAGAAGAGCATCTGGAACGAGTGGCTGGAGCTATCGCGTGAGCCAAGGATGCACAACCACCTGGAGCATCATGGTACAGTGTTGATAGGGTTGTGAGGAAACGATACAATTTATGTGGACCGAGAGCAGAAGCATGAGAGCATTTGGCTCAGGGTGGTAGTCGTTACATGTACGAAAGAAAGAAACAGGGATCTAGACCAAACATCCTAAGACAGGATGTGGACAAATCATTCGTCCAAGAATCCCCGTACACTGATTAAAACCGATAATACCTAAACGAAAAAGTTCTCATTGCAAACAACCCATCCAATTTTGAACCTGGAACCCTAGAGAGGACATGTCTCTCTACACCAGTTTCTGCAACTTTTTCTCTAAAAACCCAGACCACGAGGACAATCTTCTACACCAGCTCGAGTCATTACTCCACACCTTTCTTTCCTCTTGAAAAAAGAAAATGGAAGAGAGGGAAAGAAATGTTCAACTCCCTCAAACGACTCAATTTGCACAGTAACAATTCCAGCCGCAATGCAGACGCCGTGTTCGCCGACTTTCCAAACTTCTCGCGATTTTTCCTTTCGCCAACGTCGCCGGTAACAATTTTTTCCGACCCCCTTTCACCCCCTTCTACCCCTTCGAGTTCGCGCGAAGTAATCGTCGGCGAGATTCGCGGCGCGACCGCCAACTTTCACGACCGTAGTCCATTAAGTTGCGCTCGTTTCACGGCTGAGAAGCTTCGAATCTGCCACGAGAGGGCGGCACCGTCGCTTTTTCATCCCGGAAGTGCCGCGGATTCCGACGAGTTATATTAGTTATCGAAGTTCCCATTGTTTTCGAGCCCGTTTCAGTGAGGCTGATTAATCAGTTCCCTGAACTGGCTATTGCCAGTTTCCGTAGCACCGGGTCGAAAACAAATGGCGGCGTCGAAGTGGCAAGGCGTCTCGCAATTTCCACGGGAAATCTGTTACTCGCCGTTTCCGTTAAATGGACCGAGATCGCGACGAAGATCAAGTCGAAAGGAACTGAAACCCCCGAGTTTCCAGCGAGAAGTGCCCCTGACTTTTAATCCCGTCGATGAGAAGTGTGCCTGTGAGAGGATTGCGGAATTATTCGAAGAATTTCAGGGGTTGCAGAAAAGGGATGGCTTTGAAAAATTCGGGGAGGTTAACGAATTCCTGGGGAGAGGAAGCGAGGAATCTTTGGAATATCGGAAACCGATAGCTCGAATATGGCTAAAAAATCGAATGTGTGGAGATCGTGATAGTTAGAGAACCTAGGGTCCAGGAAACCGCGCAGGAGTCTTATTTTCGAGTCTTATGCCAAGAATTGCAATGAGTTGACCGATTTTTCTTGAAGGTTCAGTCAAAAACTCTGGAAACAAGGGACAACTGTTGCTCGAATAGACCCAAAATGCTAAATGATGCCAAGTGTATCGTTGCAACCCTAGGACAGCAATGTTCCAGGCTAAGTGGAGGACTGTTTTATGCCCTTATGCTCTTACAGCGACCCTTGAATTGTATACACTCGTTGTTACCTTGTCACCACTTGGGAAAACCTTAGCAAAGACCAATATATCACCCTTAGGACGATAGGCATATTTATTTAAATATGGGCCAAGTTATTTAAATATCCACCACCACAGAAGGACGTCGAAGCTATTACACATCCTCAATATTATTCACCACCAATAGTAAAACACACAACCACCACTTACATTTCACACCAACCAATCAGCAGATAGACAGAGCTTATAAAACCACCAAGACAAGAGTCACGAGGGTAGTTCTCCTACCTATCAGCCAAGACCCACAACGATTAACTCGATACGAGAGACAGTAACACATCAGAATTCTGTAATTCAACTCTAACCAGGTCTAGCTCTATTAATTTAAAGTAGTCCGCATCCCAGCAACATTGTCGTATCTGCATAAAGGGGCCTTACAACCCCGTGAACCCCCATCGTGCATGTTGCAGTGTTCGGGACGCAACATATATGACAAGTAAGGTTTCTGAACTCGATCAAGTCTGCAGGTCAGATAAATCGTACTGTAGACGATAATTTAAATATTTAATTCGAGGAATTGATATGAAGAAACGGGGAGGAAAGTCTAACTGGAAGAGATAAAAAGGGGATGAAGATGCACAGGTATCGAGCTGCTTTTCGTGGAAACAGGATCACCATCCACGGGACTTTTCTTGCAGCATCGAAGACAGGATTTAGCCTGATAATTCACGGCTCTAATACGGTTCGCGAAAGGAAATCCAAATTGTCGAGGGTCGGGGGTGGGAAGGCTGAGGATTAAAGGGCAGCTCGGCCGTTTAATTTCCGTCCTGACAAAACAACCGGCCAGAATCTGAAGAGGAGGCCGCGGAATCGTTAATGAAGCCTTCCATTCGCGTCTAACCGTGGTCCAGCCTTTGAATTGCAGATTCCTTTGCGAGGGAGCTGGATAAATCACGGGTAGCCGGAAATAGGGGGTGGAAAAAAGTGTGTTATATTAGACGGGATTATTTGGCTGAGAAAGGAGGACGCAAGGGGTGTGATCGTTTAAAAATTCGAGAGGGTAGTCGGAGAACGGGGCCCGTGCAAATCTTCCCGTTTCCTGTAAGACCGGATTTGGGGTTGGTACGTGAGAGATGTCTGAGGAAATCGCGGAATAGGGGTGTCGAATATTGGTTATGCATACAGTGAGATTTGGACGATTTCGGGTTAGGTAAAATAGAGCGAAATCGTGAGAGTAAAACGTGTTATAAAATGATAATAGACTAGTAAACTAGGATTTACATCTTTTACCTAATTTTTGCATAATTTAATTTACCCATGGACGATAGTAATTAAAAATATAACAGTATTTCATATTATACTTGTAACATTTATAGACAGACATAGTACAGTACGGTTAATTAATATTACTGGGAAAAAATTAATATATAATTATACATTAATTTCATGTATTAATTATAAAATTAAATTTTTATTAATTTTATAATATTAATATATACCTAATTAAATACGAAATTGGATACCTAAAAATTAGTATGAATAGAAAGAAAGTTAATTAAACAGTGAGCAACGTGTATGACAAACAGTGTAATATATTAAATTAGTTTAAAAAAATCCACTCCTGCCTAATTAATATTGTATATAATACCTCATTTTAGCCAAAAATCGTATATTTAAAAAGAAAAGTTATATTTTTCGAAAACTGAAAGTGACAGAGGAATTTCTATTACGAATTATTTAAAAACCAAACTCAACAAGAATCACCCTATAGATATTAGAAATTAAAATTCGCGTTGAACAATGGTACAATAAAAAATACAAATATTTGGAAAGAAAAAATTAAAGTGCACTATAATAATTAAGTATTAAATGTACTGGTATTTTTCAACACTCTATGAAATACATGTAACAGCAGACGTCTATAAATGTCCGACCAGGCACTGACGAAATCTCCTTGCGCCAAATTTGATTAGGCACTTGTACCTGTGAATAATTTGCACTGCGTACTTGTCCATTCTATTCGCGATATGTCTGACCACAGACGGTACAGCTCTACTGGCAGCCGGCTGAATAAGCCTCGACACTGAATACTTGAGCAAGAACTATTCCACTGCGGCCCGGCTGGCCAAGCATGAAGCTATTCTACTGTGCCCGATCCAATGCCGCACGATCGTACTCTACTAGCGATTTCTGGCCAACTTCAACCCTGCTCCACGTTACTTTCCCATAGGTTATTTGACTGAAATGTGGTGGTGCCTTGCGGATATTATATGGTCGGACACTTTCCACTGGAATTTTAAATATTTAATAACCCAGCACAAAGGCTACCTTTAGTTACGAGGATTGAAAACAGGGCTGAGTTTCACAGTTTTGTACTACTGTATAGAGGAAACTATTTCGCTTCAAACCACTTTTATAGTTTCCGACATATATATTTCTATATTAATTACAATATTTATAACCATAATATTAATATATTTTTCTAATAATTATAAACGGGACGAATATTTTACAATTAATTAAAATATCTGTCTCGTGCGATTCGCAAATTTACTGAAATATAAGCAAGAGTATAAAATGTCTTTCTCAAAAATACCAATTAAAAAGTAATCTCTGATCTCTCGAGTTCGCTTTACTCCGTTCAAAGAATAACATCGAACTCAATTAAGAAACAATCCACTCTATTCCGCCCGGAAAAGCAGGCCAGAGTCTGTATTCTAAAATCCACGGAACGATCATCGTTTCTCTGAAAAATACTTGACCACCATCCCCTATAAACCCGATAAACCCGATCGTTCGAACAGCGAGGTAATTTCGCCAGAAGAACGCGATTTAAGGAGAAGAGAAAAATAAGGAAGAAACGAGAAGGAAGAAAGACAAGTGAGCGTGCTTTCGTGTAAATGGCAGTGTCGCGGTAATGATTTTCCCTGACGGCCCACAGGGCTGTATCAATGGCGGCGCGGGCAGAGCGAAAAAATTATGCCGCCGGAGAGTTTGAGAGGCTGTGAAACGAACTGAAAGCGTCCTCTCGTGCCGCAGCACAAAGAGTCTAATGATGTGAGCTTGTAAGCTCACCCACGCAAACCAACTGGAAATCACCCTTCGTTCTGCTGCGCGTGGGGCTTCGTTAGAACCGGACCGCCACACGGTGACCGCTTTCTACGCCGAAAAAAGGACGGAAGGGACAAGG
>NW_016908639.1:778599-801739 GCF_001483705.2 Eufriesea mexicana | reverse complement strand
AAAGCCGCCATTGTACGGTGGAATCGCTGAAAGAGGCGGTGTAATGTGGAACGTTGATGATGAACGACGCTGATACAGAATCGCGCGATCGCTGAATTTATTAGCGAGGGTTGAATTTTTACTATTTTCATTATTTCTTTTTTCCCCTTATTTTACTTTCGCGACATAAGAAGTGTATTTATATACTGTGATCTGTGTATTATATGTGGAACGTTGTGGGAAACCGTGACGGTGAACGACATTGATAAAGAAATGGCGTGATGGCTGAATTTATTAGCGAGGGTTGAATTTTTATTATTTTTATTATTCCTTTTTTCCCTTATTTTACTTTTGCGACATAAGAAGTATGTCTATGTACTGTGATCTGTGTAGTATATATGAAGATACACTGATGGAATGAAGATGTGGTGAGAAGGAATTTTTCTTGGAATTTAGGGGAACTTTTACTCAGTGGGGTGTTTCAATGGGGATACAGAAGAATATTTCAAAGAGAATATAAAGAAGATAGAGATGAAAAGAAAAAGATGAAGATAAGTAAGGAAAATAAAAGAACATCTGCATGAGATAAGTTGATCCTCACTCGAGATAACTCTAGGTTCTTCTGAGGTGTTGATATGTTGATATTATCAACCCTACGCATTCGAGTGGAAACTCACAGTCACAGTGACTCGTTTGTTGTAATACGTTGAAAATTAAATAACGAATATGAGGCAATAACTAGATTAGATATCCAAAATAAAGATTGGTAATGTTAAAGCCTATATCACATCGTTGATTGCAACAGAAATGAAATATATACAATTTTCTCTTTTTATTTTAGCACAAATGCTATCACCATGCTTCGAAGAGTATAAGAAAAGTTTCAAATTGTTACATCTTTATAATTATAAATCTTCGTCATCTTAAAATTATCTCTTCATCTTTCTTCATCATCTCAAAGTTATAAATCTTCGAGTGAAGAGAGTTAACATCGAGTTAAATCGTACTAACAATAACCATATAAATTATTAATTATTATTACTAACTAGAAGTGTTAAACCAGTCGAGGTGACTGGTCCCAGATATCTTATTTTTGTTATAATTTATCTAGAAAATTCATTAAAATATTGTACACATAAGCCTACCATTCTTGTAAAATTAATATTGACTCATATCCCTGCAAACTATATTCAAATGGACTTCAATAATCCAATTGTAGTTCCAATCTTAACACTAATTGCTATCAATACATAAAAATTTGAATATTTATTAAAAAATGGTGACTGGTGCTCCAGGCTTCCAACACCAACCTAACCTAAATTGCACAATAAGTTAATATAAACAATTATTTCTATTATTTATTTCCCTTATCATATTTCGAGATCTCTAAACAAAAACCTTGGATAGTTTTATCCTATTTCATCTACCCTAAAACATAGTGAAAAATATTCCAAACGTGACACCCTGAGCCTAGTGACTTTTTCACCCCCTCCCCCGCGAAATCAGGCAACCCAAAGAAACCTGTCCGCCCTTACCATAAATCACGGCTCGGTGTCGACAAACTAAAATAAATCTCTCATGCACCATACCCATAGCTAGATCTATATCTATTTATCTTACTCCCTATTACCCCACCCTGCACCGGGCCCCTCGGAAATTGCTAATATTATTAATATTCGCCGTTTCTCCGGCACATCACGGCGGCGACGCCGGGGAAATTAATGACCACGGTCAAAATTTCTTGGAACATTTGTACGGCCAGAACAGACGCTAAATTACAGCGTTATTTATACAGGGAACGCTTCCGCGAGGCCGAGGCCGGCGCGCCCCTTAATAACGCTAAGGGCCGAATAATTTATTACCGTCGCGGAACCGTGCTGGAAATCCGCGAGATGCCTTCTCGACCATCGAGTCGCGATAAAAACGGCACGTAGAGTATAATACACATCGATAACAGTCGGTAAATGACGTCAAACGACCACCGACCTACATACCAACTAAGGATTCTTTCTCGGTGACACGGAGAAAATTTCCAGTAGCCAACTTAGGTCGACTGCCATGAAAATTAACCCAAATGAGTTACAGAAATTGCTTCGATAGCTGAACCATGCGATCTTCTAGGTCCTGTAGCATTTTCCAGCGACTCCTTGCTTTATTTTCGTGTTTCCCACTTGGTCTCGGGTTCTGAGGGTTGGTTAAAGATTGGTGTGAGTTTCTTGGTGGAAGATTCGGTGTCTGGCTTTGGATATGTGATAAAATAAGCGACGTTTAAATTGCTTGGCCATCACAGGAAAGAGAAAATTAAAGTTCCTCGTGAAATTTAAGCATCGATGGCGGATGTTCTGGGTGGGGGGCGATTCTACGAGATACTCGAGAATCATTGGACAGTGAAAAACAGAAAATTGGAAGTACTCCGGGGAGGTCGAGTATTAAAAAGTAAAAAATAGGAAATGTTTAAGAGTCGTTCAGTAATAATTTTTAAAAATATTTTCAAGGAAGGTCAAACCATGAAATTTTTTAAAGAAAAATTTAAGATGACGTTTCGTTCCAAGAATAGAGAATGAAAAATAATAAATAAAAATAAATAAAAGAAAATAGGAAATAAAAATATAAATTTCTATAGCTCGTCAATTTTTAACCCTATTATCCTCAAAGTGGAGTCAAAGAAGTATTACGAATCTTCCGAAAAGTTTTATCTATTATCTATTTTCTGACTAAATTATTGGAGAAAATGTCTGGAATATTCTAGAGACTCGAAAAACACAAATCTGTCTGTGTGATCGGAATATTCCGTTGCAAAGACAACAAACAGAAGCATCAGAAGCATCCACGAGTGGTCGAAACACTTTGCAAAGTCGTTTAAACCCGAGCAATCGAATGATTCACAAAGAATACGGTTTCGCGTTCGCGGGTTCTCCTTTTTCCGCGGCTCCGGGTGAATTCTCTTCAGAAAATGCGTGCCTGACTGAAAATCGAACTCCTTACCCCGCGGCAGAGGAGGTTCATTCACGTCAAACACACGGGCCGGCTTCGTGCTCGGCGTTATTTTAAGATTTTAACGCTTGGCGAGCATCTTTTTCGAACGGAGGCGACCGCACAAAAGGATCGGGATTTCCATGCGGAAGAGAGAAACGTTCGCCAGAAAAATAGGTGGGAATACCGTGGAAGAATCCCTTATCTCGAATAGCGCTCTTTTAAAACGCTTATCTGCCGTTCATTCACGCCATCTACTCGAAAATGTAAAACTTGCTCCGTTGTGGGAAAATATTGTTTCGAGATTTTCGGACGGAGATCGATTTCCTTCAAATTCACCGATTCCTTTATCTTTCGTTTATCTACTCTTCCATTTGGGCTGAAGATTGCTGAGATAAATTGAATTTGAGATTGAAGAGGTATGAAAAAGCTCTAATCTTTCATTAAAAATATTAAAAATCGCGTTATTTTTTGGGGGGAAAAATAAATCTTCGTCTCTTATGAGAAAAATAAATTTTACCCCAATTTTATGGAACTATTATCTACTTCTCCTCGTCTTATATAATTTCGTGTAATTTATAGGGAATTTAGGAATATTTGAATGGGGGGAATTTTTCTTTCCTTATCTTTCGTTCCATTAGGAGGGGGCTAAAGATTGCTGAGATAAATTGAATTTGAGATTGAGGAGGTGTGAAAAATTTTTAATCCTTTATTAAAAATATTAAAAATCGTATTATCTTTTTGGGGGAGGAGAAAAATTAATTTTATCAAAATTTTATTTAATTAAGTTTCTACTTCTCCTCATTTTATATAATTTCGTCTAATTTACAGAGGAATTAGGTATATTTTAACGGAGGGAATTTTTCTTTCTTTACCTTTTATTTATCTACTGTTCCATTGGAGGAGAAGGGGTAAAGATTTCTGAGATAAATTGAATTTGAGATTAAATAGGAGTGACAAAGTTTTAATTTTTCATTGACAATATTAAAAACCGTGATATTTTCTTTTTTTTTTTTTGAGAAAGTAAATCTTCGTCTCTCATAGGAAAAATAAATTTTATCTAAATTTCTTCCATAGATTCGTGTAATTTACAGAGAAATTATCTGTATTTTAATGAAAGGAATTTTTCATTTGGAAAATAAAATCGCGATATTGTTTCTGAAAAGATGAGATATCTCTTATGGGAAGGATCTTTATGGGATATTTCTTTAAATCTCCTTGTCTTTTATATTTTCGTGGAATTTACAGGGATTTACAAAGAATTTAAATAGATTTTAATCGAGGGAATTTTTCATTCGGCAAACTAAAAGTCGCGATATTTTTTCCTCGGTGTATCGATGATGCATGGCTTTGGAAAGGTGGCTTTATGGCGTCGTGGAAAAAAGCCATTCGAGATTCTTCGCTGCTTGCTCGTAAATCAAGCCGAGAAACGCACGGTCGTCCACGATAAATCTGCGGGAATTTTTAATCCATGGAATCGGAAAGTATCGTGAAATAGTAAAGAAACAGAGTTTCTCGGAGTCGGAATAATTTTCTTGCTTCCGAACTAAGTTCTTCCATTAAATCACAGATTTATATGAATAAACTGTCGTCTCTTTATCGATTAAAGTATCTTGCAATTTTTTAATTCATAAAATATAGATCTAACCACTTAAAAAGGACCGAGCAAGTAGTACAGGTCAACGATTAGACAGGAAAAGATAGAAAGAAGACTGTATTCCTGGAAAAATTATGAGACACCATATCCCATAATTCGTGCACATAAAATATTCGCAACATATCTATATCTTTTCCTAAAATATTTTTTGACACATCTTTTGCAATTATATATAAGAAATACTATAATTTTTGATAATAGAAAGTACAAATATGATACATACACAAACCTAATTAATCATACCCCTCTCTTATACACACTAACACTGCACAATAGACCTCTAAAAAAATTAATTAACGATTATTATAATAAGTAGAATAAAATTATAGTCAGTAGTGTAAAAAATATAACGAATATTACATTATAGATAGTAAAATTAATAATAATTATAATTTCTAAGAAAAATAAAAGTTCGCTTCCTCTAAAATAGTAAAATCTTGCTAAAAATTTTATTCAACAGACACCATATACTCCAAAAAATATTTCCAACACGAATTCTATCAAAAGTAGTATAACCTGACCCAAGAGCTCGACGATCCTTTACCAAACGTCAATAAGAAATGAACCTGACCAGAGACCTAAGGAAAACCGTCATAAAAGATTCACCTGGTCCCTTACCGAACCTCGTGTCCCACACCATAAATATTCTTCCCATGGCACGCCCGTCACACATTGACTAATTCGTTATTAATCGATCCCGAACCACGTGGATGAAATTTATCAGCGACTTCCGGTTGCTCAGGCTGCGCGTGCTAAGGATCGCATGAGTCACGCGAACTATGGCGAATCGAATGGGGGTTGGGGACGAAGGCCTGGGTAATACGTAGGAAATAAGGTCCCGGAAGTAACTTATAGCTCGAGCGCGGCTTTTAAAGGCCGAGGCGGTGAAGAAAGGCTGGTTAACTCGGAGTAAATTTCGCAGAATAATCTGAAAGATCCACGGGATTAGCAACTTCGTTATCCGTTCCGATGGAATTATTTTAACGAGGAGAAGATATCCTTCGTTATTCTTCGTTTAACGCCAGAGATAACGCCGTTGGAAATTCGTTTGAGACTCGTCGACTATTTGCCGAGCTTGATGATGATTTTTGTTGGAGAAATATTGTGAAACTGTCTGGATAAGAGTGGAACGCGGGAGACATTTAAATCGACGGGGATAATCGATGTGCCATAATTTATTCCAGGCCTTTATTTCAAACATTTTAAAATTCGCTTGAAAGTAAATCTTATTATTATTATTTCAATAAAATATTTCTAATTTATAAAATTATTGCATTCACATAATTATGTAACTAATAAGTAAATATTAAATTATAAAAATATCAGCAAACCTAAATCATCGTGATTTTATATTCCAAGCTATGCAAAACTTAGGTTAGAATTATACTTAACACATGTAAATAGATTAACTAAAATTTGTATAAATTCTAAAATTGCAATTGAACAAGAAACATAATGACAGATTAAAATTAAATATTGTACTATTTCAATCCACGATTTTTAATTTTTTTAATCACTATGCAAGAGTATAAATAAGGAAAGCTATTTGGAGTTGTTTCTTATTTATATATATATATGCTAATCCCAGTTGGACCAAGCACTTTCTTTGTATAATCTCATTTTAATAATACATACAGCTACTATACATATCTGAAATAACATCTCCAGCCGGAACAGAAAATGATACAGAGCGAGGTGTGTATGATCTGAAAATACCAACAAATCCTGGGCTAAGGAGGAAGAAAGAAGATGTACATTATGCGAAGAAGAAGGAGCGTTTGAACGCTGGAAACAATGCAGAGAAATGGGAGAAACTGACATAAGCTTGGAAAAGATCTTGGGGAAATGGGACAATCTGAAGCGATGGCCTGGCTCAGAAAAAGAGGATAAATAAAAGAGAAAAGAAACATCAGGTAATCAAATAGAGGGAGTCACTCGAAATGAAGAAAAACAGCAGAGTAAGGAGAAAAGCTAGCTGTTCATAGATTACCATCGGACTAAAATTTTTATTTACGTCGGTCTACCACACTCTAGTTCATATTGTAAATCTTATTTTAATTCTTATTTCTCTTTTTTATTTATAATGAAATATTTATTTATAAAGCAATACTACATAGTATAGAAAAGAGTGGGAAATGATAGGGGAATAACATACACCGAGTAACAGCACAACAAGACAGCACAATGACAACTAATTAATATAAATAATAATTAATGTTTCGAAGGAAGAAATACTGCTGATTGCAATTTTAAGGCTAATCTAATTCTATAATATTTAAGGGTTTTTAATCATTTAAATGCAATCCTGTTCTAACATTCTGTGCTAATATACTCTGATCACTGTCTGTTCTGATGTAGCCATCGCTAAACATTAACACCTTCACATTCTTGTACTCCTATTTAAATCTAATACTCTCCCTTTTTTCATACTCAGGTTTTTACTCTTGAACCATAAAGATTGGATGGAATGTGAATAATAGTGTAAAGAGGAGGTATATTTCCTGTCAAAAGGCTGAACTATTGAATTGAATATTAAAATTGAATATTGCAATTTTAAGGGTAATCTAATTCTATAATATTTAAGGGTTTTTGATAACTTAAATGCAATCCTGTTCTAACATTCTGTGTTAACATACTCTGATCACTGTCAATTCTGATTTAACCATTGCTAAACATTGACTCCCTCACACCCTTGTACCCCTATTTAAATCTAATACTCTCCCTTCTTTTATACTCAGGTCTTCACTCTTGAACCATAAAGATTGGAAGAAATGCGGATGATAGTGTAAAGACGAGGTCTATTTCCTGCCAGACGGCTGAAATAAAGATTTTCGTTCATTCGATATCTGCAGCCCCCAATCATCGCATTCCTGGAACTCCTGGCAGAGCAAACATCGGCATGGAGCCGACCCTCGATCCATCTGTAGAACAAACTCGAGTATCACCCTCGACCAGTGATCGAACTCTGTTCATCGGAGCAAGCTAACCCGAGTAACAGGAACAACGTCCCGTATCCGGCTGTCACGTCGGCCATTATTACGCGTTTTAGCCTCGTTTCTGCACAGACAGGCGCTAAAAGGCTCACGCCGGCGAACGGAAACACCGGTGACAAGGGAAAGATTACTGGGAGCGTCTGGAAATTTCGCCGGAAGTCTCCGCGATCTCTCCCAGCAGGCACGCGACGTCCCAGAAGCGGCTGCCATTTTTTCACCGTTAGTTCCCTCGTTTCCCGTCGATCCAGCGATCTCCGTGCTCGTTCACGCGATCAATCATCGTCCAGCAGCCTCGAAACTTCTCCGGGAGCGATGGCTCACGCGACGCTGGATATTTTCGGAATAAATTCCCCCTTTCTGTGTTAATAATGTTATTCCATGCCGCGCGCGAGCACCCGATGCGAGTTAACGACGCTGGAGACTCGTCGATTCCAGCTCTTTCGAATTCCTTCTGTACTTTGCTGGATATTTTCATCCCTCTCGAACGGGGGAAGCACGTTTCACGCTCGTTTCACACGGCTGAAAATTATCGACCAGAGTGATGGGTCTTGAAGAGAAAATTGGCGGGAAGGTGTCAATTCTGATTGATTTTTGTTCGATCCAGTAGTTCACACGATGTATGACTAAATATAGACTGCTTCACTTGGGAAATTATTTTCCGTTGTTTTACCACGTGTTGGTGTTGTTATTGGAATTTATAACTATGGTTGACGGCAACTGGGAAACTGAATGTTTCATATTTCTCAACTTCTGACACGTGTATATTAAAATTGAAGCAATGAAATATATATTGGAATTATTTTTGTTCGATCAAGTCGTTCATACTATGTTTGATTAGACATAGACTGCTCCACTTTTTGCATTGTTTTACCACGTATTAGAGTTGTTGGATTTTATAATTATGGCTGACAGCAGCTGGGAAATTGAATGTTTCATTTTCTTCAACTTCTGAGACACTTAGATATTAAAATTGAAGCAATGAAATATGTATTGAAATTATTTTTGTTCGTTTGAGTCCTTCACACGCTGTCTGATTAGATATAGATTGTTTCACTAGGGAAATTCTTTTGCATTGTTTTACCACGTATTAGAGTTGTTATTGGACCTCATAATTATCGCTGACAGCAGCTGGGAGATTGAATGCTTCATATTTTCCAGCTTCTGAGATACGTGTACATTAAATTCGAAGTAATGAAATATATATTGAAATTAGAAATGGAGTGGTAAGATAAAATTTAATTTATTAATAAACGATTGCCAGTGTATAAAATTAATTATTCCAGATTAATTTGATAAATTAACTAGAAAAATAATACAAAATCGTTGCCCCATATAAATAATAAATAAGTAATTAACCTAGAATTTGAATAATTTCTGACATGTCATACAATTTAATAGCTCTTGTCCCATTTCCACTAAAAATCTCCATCTTTCGTTTCTCCTACTGTACCAGTAACTCAATGAACCGTAATCGATTCAGTGTCAATTAACACCGTCAACAACGTTTAAACCACCAGGCGAATCATTAAACTCCCGAAACCTAAAAATAATTTTCCTCTCTTCGTCGCGCTCGCCCTAAATTAATCACGCAAATTACTTCTCCAAAAAAGCTAAAAAACAAGGGAGACGGGAATAAAAAATATTCCCTAGATGTCGCTTTAAATTAACCCAGATACCAAGGGGAAATTTCGATTTCCTGCACCTCGTCTGATCACGCGCGGTCTCGTACTACTTAAGCCTTCTCGTCTCGTAAACCTAACCCATCGAATCACGGCATCCCGGGAACAGCAAAGCTCGCAGATAACCGAACCCTCGTCCCGGGGCCGTGAAAACGACATGACTCATGGTCCACGGCGACACATGGTGCCCGTGGCCCACGCAGCAGCGAAATACGGCTCATTATCCGGACATTATTAGCGCCGGTGTCCGGCATTAAAGGCTCGTTAAACGGGCTGCAGAGGGCGAGCTCGAGGGGGCCGAAAGCTGCGAAATTAAACGGAAATTACTTTAAGCTAATAGGTCGGCGTATCGTGACGCCTGCGTCCCTGGCTGCCCATTTTCGACCCTCCCGAGCCGATCGACCGATCGCTGCAGCAGAAGAATCTCCCGCTGATAATCGAATTTCCCACGAAGCTCCGCGAGCCGATCTTCTCATCGCCTGCTTTGGGAAACAGAGAATCGTGCCAGGGATGATTCGTACACAGTGATTTAATACCCCCGGCTCGAGGCGACCGCGTCCATCTGGAGCGCGAGGGGGTTAATTTATTCGCTCGTTCGATTCAATTTGATAAAATCTCCCAGATAAGAAATTCCCAAGAACTGTCGCGACTAGCTGGTCGTAAAGTAACGGAGACACCGACCGGGCTCGCAAACAAATTTATCATCCGGACAGTCACTGGGTCTGCAGGGTATTTGGTTCAGAAGGGTTCTGCGATTAGTAGGCGTTCTCGAGGTACGTGGAAAGTTTCCAAGATTGTTGCACTTTTCTGCATTCGTGTTGTTCTGTTTTCTCGTGGGTTGGAGAAGATTGGAAATTTTTGAGAGAAGGGTGTGAAGCTTGGGTCAGTCGCAGGTGTCAAAGGGCTGCGAGGTTTAGTTAACCCTTTGCTCTTGACGATTTTTCCGTTGCAGAAAAATAGTAATTCGAAGACTTTCTGTCATAGAGTCGACGATATTTTTAAAACGGTAAATGAGAAATCGTATGCAAATTAAGACATAGAATTATTTTTCTTTGACATTCCACATATCGTTAGGTAATTTTAAATTTGATATATTAATTAACGTCGATCTTCAGAATCTGATTAAATGGTGACTGAGAGTCACCTCTTGAATGCAAAGAGTTAATACCTTAATACGATTTGTATTCTGATGCCACGTACCTTGGTCAACAGCTATGCACATTGATCACAGGTTGAGTCACGAGTCACGTCCGAACGTGGCGAAGAATAACACGCAACTGAACAGGAAAACATTGACATTGGCGAATGTTAACTACCAGCCTGACTCACGTTGTTTACGTTGGATCCTATCCTATGAACCATGTCTCTCGCTCATGATACTCGTGTTTTGCTCGAATTCCTTACCAAGGGTCTCGCATTATATTGTGGGCAGAAGGTTAATGGGAAGGCGAGGAAATATTATTCCTATTGTCAACTGGTCATGATATTAGACATTTAACTCTTTGCACTGGAGAAGTGACCTTCAATCACCGTTTCATAAAATTTGGAAGATCGATATTAATTAATATATAAAATTTAATGTAATGTAACAGTGTATCGAAATCAAATAATTCTACAATTCTATTATTATACAATTCTTTATTTATTGCTTGAAATGGCATCGTCAGTTTTTTGGTAGAGAATCTTTGAATTTCTATTTTTCTCTAGCCAAAAAATCGTCAAGTGCAAAGGGTTAAACATTTAAAATTCCATTTAAATTTATAAATATGCCATTTAAATATCTTGTCCCAATTATGATAATTACTATTTATGTCGAATTGCAATAGAACTATTATCACTGCTGAGAGAATATTTAAAATTTAAAAAATTTTTTAAATGAGTGGTTCTATATCATTAGCCAATCGTAAAATAACTTGGACTTCCATTTGAGAAAATTTTATATTAATAATTTTGTACTTTTAATTAGCGTTAAATTGTAAAAATGTTATTACAGGAAGAAATAGTATTTCGATTAATTCTAATCATCCACGCAAATAGCCATACCACTACGTACTTTGGAAACACACTCTTCAATGTTCATCCTGATAGCAATGAGCGTCTCGACGTCTGGGCCAGCAAAGTACCAAATAGTTTGGCTAATGAATTCACCAGTAGATCTCGAAGAAAATCTCTCGCTACGTCTGTCCCCTTATCAGAGCACCCATATCGAGATCTCTCCCAAAGGGGATTACGGGGTTCCAGCGGTTTAATCCAGGCAAATCTGACGCACAGCTGTCCAAGGATCTCGTTTTACGACGAATTTCCTTGCACGATGATAATAAAGCTCCCGCCATTAACGACATCGTTAGACCCCGTTCCATAAAATTTATGCCACCCTAACGAGATAAGGGACAGACCTCAGGGCGCCTGTTCGATTGCTCTGACTAATTTCCAAAGAACTATCTAACTCCTATTCGATAACCAAATGATCGTAAAAACAAGCCCTTAAACATGGGAACAGTGATAGTACGAGACTGGAGAGCTAGTCTAAAGGAAATAGATCTAATGACACTCGAATTGACAGAGAGTTAGACCTATAGAGACATACAGGACATCGATGTAAACTAGACTGGTACACTAACTGTCATAAAAGCAGAATAAACGTAATACTAAATCAGGCAAAGGCAGGGAAAGCAAGGACGAAAATGCTGAACCTAGTATAACAAGTATACAGGAAGCATGATTTGTAGTATCGAACTCGGAGTTAACGAGGATGTAGCTACCATGTACTTTATGCATGCACTCAGATTTCAAGGAAATTTATATGGTAGATAGTGTATGATAAAATGACCAATAGGAATTCATTATTATATTGTCTGGAGTCCATGTTAAGAGGATGAAAACTGAACCCTCTTTAAAACAGGGTGCTGGAAGTATTCATTCATAACACTAGAACTACCAACCCAGTCAAAATGACTGGTCCCAGAATTTTCCTTTCTGCAATCACAGAACACATACACCTGCTTTAAGAATAAAATTGGTATAAACTCGCATTAAAAAGGAACTGTAATCGATATATTTACTCATATTCACCGTACCACTGATAATTACCATAATCTGTGCAAGTTGTAGTTAGGTGCCCATTAAAGATCGGTAGTTCTAGTGTTAAACGTGTCGTCAGCTAGGTGTCACAGGCAAAAATTTGGTATGAGAACAGTCATAGTTGACTGAATATAGTTGATAAATTGATTGAAACTGATTGAATAGTCATAGCTGATTGAATATAGTTGATAAATTCCGTATTCCAGTTGACAGTACTCAGAAATCAGGATCTAGTAATTACCTCATGGTCGCGGAAGGTCTGCGTTTCCATGGATATGGACTATCAGAGCCATCTGCAAACACTATAGCGATAGACGCATCGTAAATCCATGACACAGAGCAATTTGGTCGCTGAGTCTGTTCCCCTTGGGCCTAATTCCTTCGACAATCTGCAACGTCTTGATGGCATCCCAGTTGTCACGCTGAGCTTCGGCTCGAGGCCCAGGGAGAACTAGCTAGATCCTGACACTGTTTCGTGATATATTATATTCACCGTGTGTATTAGTACGAAAATTGACGATGAAAGCAGTCAAGCACCAAGGATAGGTACTCGGGAACCTCGCAGCCCAGGAATCCTGACACGCGAAGGCAGTGAATCATCCTAAATCGTGAGATCTCGAGGAGCCAGGTCGTGCAGCGTTGGATCGAGAAAAATTCAACGGATTAGCGAAGATGATCGCGTTCAGACACCCGTGACGGAGCAAAGCCTGACGAATCGAAGCCGAAGCGAGACGTATTGCCGTCATTTAGGCGGAAATACGGGCTGGGGAACGCGCGGGGCGCTGATGTCGCGTGGTCAGACTGCGAACTAGGTCGCGCTGGTTCCCCGAGAGATCGAACTTTCCTTGAAGTTTCCGTGCTAACCAGAGGGACCTCTTCGTACGTGGAACAGCCTAGCTACGAGACATGTCCTCCCAGTTTTAGTAAAAGAAACTCTGATATCCAGCTTTGAAGAAAGCCATTTCTCAGCGTTTGAGGAAACAATTTTTAACCGAGGTTGGAAAAAAGCGATTCAATTTCCCGATTTTTACTGGAATACGGAAGATGACTTTGGAGACACGATGTCGGACATCGTTGATCATCTATCTCAAGTTTCACTCGCTAATCTCTTAGACTCCGGTCTCCCAGACTTCCCTCCCTGAAGCTTCCAGTCATCAAAAGCCTATCTTATGATCACAGGACTCGCAATTCAGGTTCCACTGCACCTGGTACCTCCATCAGGTATCGAGAGAGCAAGTCTAGGTTATTAACGACTCAGCTGGGCCACGTGGGGATTTTTAATCTCATTACCGTGCTTCATTCGCGGAGCAGCATCGATTCAAGCATCCGGGGGAGCAGAGAGCGCGTGGAAAGTTTGTAAATCGGGGTACTCGAGTGGCCACAGACACGAGACCGTCGACTTCTCGAAATCCAGCGGCTGAGACCGGTGCCTGGCCTTTTCCAGGCTGAAGAGGTCTGAAAAGTTCCCGATGTAGCTCAATTTCGAGGATCCCGTGCGCGCTCGTGCATACACGCACACACGTACAGGCAGCCTCGTCCAATTACTGAAAATCCACCGTTCCACCTGGCGGTGTTCAATGAAATCCGAGAATCTTCGACCTAGACCGCTTCCCGCAGACCCTGTCCTCTTCGCGCGCCAATGCGCCAGACTCCTTCTACGAGCCTTCTCTCTCCTGTTTCTCCAGTTTCCACCAATGTTTTCGATCATTCCCGCGGATAGTAAAGGAACGAAGGATGAAGGGTCGTATTCGATCCAGGGAATGCTTCTGCGTCGGTGAAGCGACGGGGAAGCATTTGTAACAGGCTCAATTTCACGCGACCCCCGTCTTCGGGAGTCGAAGAAAAGATCCCTGAACCCCACTGCGCCGATTTCACGTACGAATTCGTTCCTTTTCCTGTGGAAGGCTGACGTACAAAGGAGTCTGAGAAAAAATTGCAGTAATTTTCGAGCATAACGCGGATTTCGAGCCCAGAAGGCGATCGACGTTTCCTGCTGCCACGTATAACCACTTCCGGTTCATTCTTCGTGGAGTATGTGGCTTAAGAGAGACCTATGGTTAGGATTTTGTCTCTTTCATCGGTTAAATATCGTTTCTTTGTGAGTGTGTGTTTTCTACAGTGTGAAATTGATGTGTGATGATTTTGAGGTTAGATTTGTGGGAGGCCTTCCTCCCACGAGGGTTTGGGGTCTTGTGGTTGAAGTCTCGTGGTTCCTATGGTGCTGCCGATTGATATACTGATGGTTATCTTGCTGTGATAGGTAGGAGGTAGAAGGATGCAAGAAGGGTGCGTTTCGTCCTGGGTCTGCTAGTGGACTCGTTAATAAGGCTTCCTAGTAGGCCTTGTCTTAAACAGGGGAAGCTTAGGAAGAATAGGGACTTGTATTTATAGGACTCGAGGACTTACGAGGAACCTAGAACTACCGTTTGCCATCTAGCGGTGAGTTTGTGAACGTTGGTCGCTACAACGGAAATAAATTCAGCGTGCAGTCGTATCAACCTTCGATGTCCACGATTGTCAGCATTTAGAACACACTGCAACGAAATATTTCAATACAAAGATGGAAGAGAAAATCTTGCACTCGTGTCAGTGTACAGCAAGTTGTACCATATCCAATTGATACATAATCGATTAATGGATTATGCGATTGTATTTTCTACACACACCCGAATATTCAATCTACTATACAGGGGGTTTTACAAAATGTCTGATAACTTTTCGTATACGTTCCCGGCCCAGAATTATATATTACATTATATATATAAAATTGGTTAATTTATTGCACTCCATATTGTACTTATACCACGATAAAATTTCTATGCAACATGGGTCTATTTCATTATCTGAAATCCTGTGCGGCAAAGAGTTAAAGAAAATATAAGAATCCTTTCTTTTTCATCCTATTTATATGTATTTTTATATATATTCTTATTTATATTATATATATAAAATTGGGTTAATTTATTGTACTCTTTCTTTTGAATAGTCATCTCGTTAAGAAAATACTGAAATATGTTATGGAAATTGTTGAAAATTCTGCGTGAATATTTAAATAGGGCAGAACTGCACGTGTATCAATGGAAAAGAAATTTCTCCTCGTCTCTGGCCCACAATTTCCTGCGAGTCTGCCTCTAGTGAAGCTCGTTCTTTTCATGAAGTGTCCAGCGACATGCTAGGAACGCACACACGCGTTCCCATTAAACTGAACACACGCTATTAAAAATTAAAGCTATGGACCGTGGCAGCTCACGCTTCAAGTTCCTTTTCTTGCAGCCCACGCCTTAGAGCACTCAAGAAACTTCACGATACCGCACTCGTCGGGTTCCACCCCAGCACGGCTTTATTACACTACGGAATTGAGGATTGCTCGATCCTTTAATAAGACGATCTCCACTGTCCGAAAATAAAAAGAGAGGAAGCTTCGAATCTTCGTGAAAATCTACTATCCTTGTCATTCGGAATTTTTAGTCGTATTTCCAGCAAGAAATTCGGGGAGAAGAATTTACTTCAGAGTGGATGATGGTCTTCCTATTTTTTCGATAATCTCGAGACAGCCGTTCTTTCAATTAAAAAGTTAGACCGAACGTGAAAAGTCTAAACCTTCGAAGTCTGAAATAACAAAGTTATCATTCTTCATGGGAACCTTGAGGAGAGAAATAAAGGGTTGTAATACTTCCAATAATACCAATAATAATATATAATACCGGTAATACCAAGGCTTCCACCCATTCTAATAAAATATTACATCCACCATAGCAAATCTAAATCTCCCACCCCTTCGCGCCCATAACGAGCACCCCAAAATAGTCTAAATTTTCCAAAAATAAAAAGAAAGGATTTAATAAAAAATAAAAAGAAAAAATAAAAGAAAATATTATTTAGAGACTAGGGTGGTGGTTAAATAATAGCCCCACCCCTAAATCCCGTTTCTACAATAGTATTATTCGACTCAAAAATTGCACGCGAATAATTCCAAATCTTCAACCCCATCCCAGAATTTCCACTATAGAACCACCCCTATTTCACCCCTATACGAAGTCTCAACGTCCAACCCCTCTGTCCCCGTGCATCGAAGTTTGGGGGATGAAATTCTTGGGAAAAATGAGCATCGGCGATGGGAATGGAATTTTCGGGTGATAACAGCCGGGAATTCGAACGAAATAATTGGCACATTCGGGAAGATTATCGACGCGCGCGTTATCGTCACGAGCAACTAGATCGGAACAATGCGGGGGTGGATCGAGGGAAGGGAAACCACGAAACGCACGAAACACGCGTGCAGGTCGGACGCACCGACGTCCGGTCAGATTATGCCAGATTATGCGGCTGCTTGGTGCTATCGACGACCCGCTCATGTATAGGCAGACAGAGATTCACGGAATCCCCGTGAATTATAATTTCATGACTTCCACGACCGAATCGCGATCAGCCAGAAGCGAATCTCGCCCCGCAAACCGGGGGTGGAAATCGTCCGCGGTTAGGAAATTGGTATTAAAGTTATGGTAAGTGATTTGGGCTTTGGCGTGGTCCCGTGTGGGAGTGTGTGTGCGTGCGTCGTTTGTGTTTCGTTGTGACGTCTCGTGAAGGGTCGAACGAACAATATGAATCAGTATGCCTGAGGACCTAGCTTTTACCTTGACTTTATTGAAATTTAACAATTGTTGGTGGAATTGCAATAAATGAAACGAATATTGTAAATAATAATGGCGAAATAGTATTAACTATAAGAATAGGAATAATAAGAGTCTTCTAGATTGTTTGGGTATCATTTAAAATTTTTGAGAGTACGAATTTATTATACTTTCTTCACAGAAAGCAGTGTGAGTACTATACATAACGGTTGTCAACCATTTTTGTTTACATACTGTTAATTTTTGTTAGCTTTGAGCAGTGGTTGAAGAAAAGAATACACTTTAATACGTCCTATTTAGATATGTTTAACAGTAATGAGATAGTTCTTTATGCGTACACTTTCATGACTTTCTGTGTAATGACAACATACCGAAAAACCAGTGATCATATTCGGTGGTCATATTCGGTAAACCCGGAGTCAGTGTTTACATGTAATTTACCTAGGTGTCGTTAATGTTCTATATCGTATTAACACATATATTAATCGATATATGATTAAGTCATGTTCGTAGACTGCACCTATCCATTGTGTACAATTTTAAAACGTACTACTTAAGGATATTTAACATACTTTAAGGTAGTGAACATAAGCACCTGACCAATTATTATATTTCGTGTGTGCTCATTTTTATGTTTATATGCGATGAATCCAATATATTGTTTGGTTGATAAACTCCTTCTGAGCGCCCTACAGTAGCTGCATTTAAGCAATATTTAAAAATCAGAAATTTAATTAAAATTAATAAGAAACTTGGGATTTCTTGTGATAAAGTTGCTGGAATTGATTGATCAAAATCAGAATATCATATTTATTTAATTATTGGAAAAAATACCTGTACTGAATCATTATATTATTCTAGATATAAATCTAGATACAGTTCTGATATTACGTCACTCTAGCAATTTCAATTAAAAAGAAGGGAAATTCACCATAAAATAATTCCAACCACCTCAGAGACAAATTGCAATTGCAATTGCAACTAGAAATATCACCCTAACTATACTCCATATCCCAATAACGGCGGATTACCTTCGATCCTGCCCAATAAATAAGACAAAAATATACTAAATCAATCCCGTTGCCAGCCAATAATCGCAAGGTCCCACTAGCTAAATTCTGCAACGAGAAACAAACAGGAGCGCTCGTTCCAAGAACTCTAAGAGCAACATTGTCGCGTTCCAAGGATGGTGCTGGGACAACAGAACGACGAGAAATTTGCAACAAAGGTAAGTGGGTCAGACTGACGATCTTCCGCTTACGAACCTGAAGGGTTCCAGAAGAACTACTCATTCCCAAATTTTCCTGGGCCCTTTGTCTCTGACGGGAAACTTGCAACAAAGGGAAGCGAGTCAAAACGATGGTCTTCCACCTGAGAACCTCAAGCATTCTAGAATTTTGCTGGGCCTTGACAGGAAATTTGCAACCAAGGTATGACCACCATTCTACACTCGCTATCAGAGGGATTAGAGGGATTCGAAATCGTACTCGAACGTGCTCACTGAGCCCTCTGTTCTCCACAAATAGGATTGCCTGACCTGCCACTAATATCTAGTTGAAACACAGGTCTGGCTTACTGACCCTACTGACCAATCCTTTAGCAGGCCCAGGATCAATGCACCCCATTCTTTTCCCCTTTTCTTTCCACTCGTTCACGCACAACGTTCAGCAGTGGTACAAAGGGAAGTGGGTCAGACCTATGGTGATCCGCTCCTGAACCCGAAGGATTCCCAAAGAACGACCCTTTCCCGAATTGCCCTCTATTCCCTGACTCTGCACCCTTTCTGGGAGTCCTGGCACCCCGGTCAGTCGACCTCTCACCGAAATTAACCCGTCGAGGGTGCGCCAGCAAAGGGATGTATCGAACGACCGACGCTATGCACATTTCCACCCCCTCTGACCGTATCGACGTCGCAACACGGGATTAAAAATATTATATCCCGCGCGGGTTACACATTGTAACCTCTTTGAACCGGAGTGCAAATGGGACGCGTGTGAACCACCCCTCTGACTTGCGGGTTCCGTGCCCCACCCGGGAGATACCGATCTACTGAAGCGTGTCATCGGGGTGCGGGTGATCGAAGATGCAAGGTATACCTGGGTGACGTGTGTCTTTCGAGGATATCGCTTTTACACGGATTTTTGGGGGTGAGCTGTTGCAGGTCTATAGGGGGTTGCAGGATTACCGGATTCTGTTATATTTTCTTGGAATATGGAAAAATTGCGATATTTATTTGACCCTTTTGCTATTAAGGGTGACTATAGTCACTGGTCACAAAAATTAAGTAAAAATTAAGACAAGTACTACTGTTCCTCTTCGCAAAGAATCGCAAGAATTTCTGACTTGGGCTAGAATGCTAAAGACTTCACGATCGTAATGTTTCCATCACTGACAAGACGCTTCTAGGGGAGAGACTACGCAGCAATACCCTCCGCATCAAAAGGGTTAATTATTGTCATTCTGTGTATGACTGTGTTATAGACCAGTTTTCCAGTTTTTCGAAGGTTATGTGGGTTCCCACGGAGCCCAATATTCAATTTTCGAGGCTATACGAAAATTTGCATACAGGAAGTACCTGCGAATTGATTTGTCTAAATTTTTATAAATTCGAAACTTCAGGGGATGCGAAGAAAGTAGAGGGGTAGTATACTTGTTAAAACTATATTCTAATTTAGGGAATATTTTATACCATTATTTTACACGAGAAATTGCAAATGGAGTCTTAAATGTATATCCTAGATCATGTTATCTTCACATCAATCTCACATACTTCTTTGCCAACCTAGTATATTTATAGTACAAATTATACTACACTGTATTCGTGAAAAATTATCGGATATTCTGCTACTATATAAATATGTATTCGAAATCAACCAAAATCCTTCAAACCCCGATGCCCTGATATCCTGCAAAGAGACCACCGAGAATCCGTTTAGCCAAACACCCCCTCGCCCCCTTGCCGTGTTTGCGTGTGAAAAAAGATTTCTCCGACAACAGCCCGAGATTCCCCCCCCCCCCGCCCCCATTCGCTTGTTCCATCCCAAAGGAGGCGGTATCCCGATTCCAGGGAGTCGATCCTCCAACAAAAGGTATCGATACGAGCAGAGTGGAAGGATGAAATCGCACACTGGGTCGGCGCATATGCCGGTCGGGTACCCAACAGGGCAACCCTCGCGGGCCAAAGGCGACGTGGGTAATAAAGTGATAAAGGACCGCGAGGGTGCAGCCCGTATATTTACGGCGCCATATCGCTTTATTAGCCCTCTGAATGGAGAAATTCCGGGCTGAAGTGTCAGCGTGCGGCCTGGGATTAGAGACTCCATATTCGTGCCCTTATTAGACGTATGTCGGCGCAGAGACGAGAAAGAGGAGCCGCGGAAGGACGACGAGATGGGGTGGCTGGGTGAGGGTAAAAACGCGATGTCTTTCACGTGCCTCCATTACCTGATTGGCCAGGCAGCGAGGAAAGGGATGGCGTTAAAGCGTCACATTGTGCCGGGCCGGTCCGCGAGGATCTCGTGCAAGAAACGGGGACCACTTGCGAGCCTGTCGCCCGATCCCTCGACTTCCGGCGGGGGTGCAAGCGACGGCTGCTGAGCGTGCTGGCTGCCGTTTCGCGCCGGGTGCTGCTGATAGGGCAAAAATCTGCGAGCATTCGCGCCTGGATGAGATAGTGGCGTGTTTGGTGGAGTGGCCGAGGTGCTTTGGGATTATTGATAACGGGTGCAGAGGGGTGGAAGTTCCACGGAGTTACTTATCGGGGGTTGAAGGTCGCGAGAAATGGGGTGCGAAAATTATATTTGTCAATATCTTTTGCTCACGGTTTAAGTTCGGTCGCGTAGACTGTAAGATCGTTTGAGTTAGGTGCTCTATAGCTGCTTCTTTTTCAAATTTAATTGAAGTTCATGTAATTGGATTCGATGGTGTAGCAAATGAATGGGATGTTTTTGCGTTCGTAGAATAAATAGAATATCCATATCTGGTTCTTGAGTGTAGAGATCTAAGTCTTAACAAGATTATTCTATTTTTCCTCATTTTCTTTTTCTTTTCCAACAAATCCTATACTGCTATAGATTTCGTAGTACTGTTGATTCAAATATTATTATTATTATTATTATAGAATTCTATTTTTCCTAATTTCTTTTTAAAAAATTCTGCACTGCTTTAGATTTCGTAATACTGTTGATTTAAATATTATAATTATAATTATTATTACTATTATAGAATTTTATTCTTCATCACTTTTTTTTTCAAAAAATCCTGTACTGCTTCAGATTTCGTACTACTGTTGTTTCATATATTATTATTATTATTGTTATCATTATAGAATTCTATTTTTCCTAATTCTTTTTCAAGGAGTCCTGTATTGTTTTAGATTTCGCAGTAATGCTGATTCATATATTATTATCATTATTATTATTATTATTATCATTATTTGGATAGCTTGATAAATAAGAACAGCTCTTGTAAGTGATACGAATGAAGTAGCAAACTAACTAAAATGGAAATTAGGTATTTTTGTATAAAATAACTTTTTAAATTTTGGGGGTAGTTTTGGAGTCTGTAGGAAATATAACTTACAAGTAGAAAGTATCACTGCTAATATATTTTGCGAATAATTCGTAGGCGAGATCTTATCTGGAATTTCGAAACGTTGCAGACTAAAGGTGGGAATGCAGGTGTGTTTAACAACGAGCAGACCCGCGAGACTCGAGCGTGTTTTAACGTGAATGGCTTCGAGAAATTCGCGCGGAGTTCCCGGCGTAACCTATGACCGACATGTGTGAGACAGTATCGCTATTGACCCAAGTTCCTCTGAGTTTCAGGGTGAAAAAAGAGATACCGAGCATTGTAGAAAATAGAAGAATGGGACACGGAGTTCTACAGACAGTTGCTCGGGAGAAGAATACAAAGAAGGGTAGAATTTTTTCTTTCTCTCGTTCAATCCGGATAACGAAATAGAGACTATTCTTTATCCTCCAAACTTATTTGTTCGAGAGACCTATAACATTACAAGTTATAAAATATTTGAACAAATTTGCGTATTTCATAATAGTACTCGAATTAATCAGAAACGAATAGTACACGTACAGGAACACCTACGATACACGTATAAGGAATATCACTGAATTTATTTACAATTACTGACGTAAGTTCTGGCAATTTATTCATTTATTTATTTATTTGTAAATGGACTGTAAGCCTTTTTATTTATGATCCTTATTAATTTATGATCCTCGCAATTTTTTACAAGCTTCACATTCGGAAGCAAGAATTTTGCAATTATTTTGTATTTATCCTCATCGTAACTCGAAATCTGCAATCACCAATCTTTGAAATTCATTTGCTAATAGATTGCCAACCACGAATGCGTCGAGAGATCAATCTAATGGACAAATAAAATAATTCGTTGCCATAATTATTCCTTCGATTTTTATTAATCCCGTCACTGTCCTTAGTAAAAATTCAGAAGATTCCCTGGCAAAAGCTCTCCCCTGTTACTATCGTTTGTTCAACAGGGACACAAAGATCCATCACTCCTAACTATTACTGCAAGTTCCACGATTTTAATAGCTCACGGAGTTAGGCCCCTCTTAAGGGTTATTATTAACAACCGCAAACAGCCCATAAGGAGCTCTAGATGGCGCAAGACAGCGGAGGCGGTATTTCATCGCGAAATCTCGAGCCAGGGCCACCCTCGATAATCCCACTTTGCAAATTGCCATACTTAGCGATGTCCCAGTCCCGAAAATCGCCACTTTAATCGCGTCGTGTGGCTGCTGACCTTTTTCATCCACGGCTAGCTGATGCGAGACGATTATTCAAGAAGTAACAAAGGCTAGACTGCATCTTTTCCGGTAGCCAAATGCAAAACGCTTATACGCGTGTATGAGACGGAAGAAAAGTTTCGTTTGATTGATGAGGGACTCAAGAATCGTGAATCGAACGTTTTGGAAGAATCAGAGAACAATGGGGGTCGATGCCTCTGAGTCTGATGGATGGGATGGTATCGAGTCTATGGCTGATGGATTTCTTTCGCAATTTCTACAGTGTATATGCAGAATATCTTGAATTATATTTATATTTATATATTCAGTTTCGTTTTCTGAAGAGAGGAAAAGAAGAAAGAACGAAGTTAGCAGGAAT
>NW_016908639.1:730648-778069 GCF_001483705.2 Eufriesea mexicana | reverse complement strand
TTACATATAAATTTATATTACATATATATAATTTACATATAAATTTATATTACATATATATAATTTACATATAAATTTATATTACATGTATATTATTTATATATAAATTTATATTGCATATATATTATTTACATGTAAATTTATATTAAATATTTCCTTTTCTGAATAGTAATGAAGCATATGGTTGAATCGGTCTTAGAGAGATGAAAATATCTCTAATATTAGGATACCTATAATAGGATATATAGATAAATAGTAGGATACCTATTTAAACGATAGACAGTCATACAGGTACATAATTAAACCATAACTCGTTTAATAATTTTAAACCAAACCTTCTTCAAATTATCAATCACTGTTAATAAAATACAACAAATAGATAATCCCAAAAGGAAGCTAAATTTGCTAAGGAAGCCAAGCAATATCCCAGAAAGTAAACTACCATATGAGCCGTTCGCTGCACAAATCGATTAACTCCACTCTTCGAAAGATCTTAAATATAAAAGGTTATGACTATACCAAGTGCTTTGACACTTAAATTTAAGATTTCTCAAAAAACAGAGTTAATCGATTTGTGCAGTGAACGGCTCATATAACGGACAATATTTCTGAAGAATTTTCAAAATTACATAAAACCGATAATCGTGATAATACCCGTAATCCGAACACGTGTCCACGAATATCTGCCCATCACCCAGCCTATTCCGAAACCGAAATTCCGGCGATAAAAGGAGCCTTATCTGCAGGGAAACGCACGTCTCCTTCTATCTGCTGACAGTAAACCCTGAATGAAAAGCGTAAATACCCAGCAGCCTAGCTGCACCACGATTCGTGGCTCGTTTCACTTTACGAGATCCAGTTGCGTACCGATCACCGGTAAACCGATCGTTCAGCGTGATTCCAGGCAACGGATGAAGCCTGCCCTCTTTTCCCTTCGATTTTCCTCCCTTTTTTCCACCCTTTCGCCGTTACCCAGAAACGTCTGTTCGGCGAGATACCGGGCTCGATCGTTCGCCTAATTCCTTCCTGGTGCACCCCTACCCGGGACCCCCACCCTGGACTAGCAATGTGGGACAGTCGAAAATTCGGTTAGACCCGCCCCTATCCGCGCGGCCAACTCGATTAAAGCGTAAACTTCGCCTGGGAAATAATGTTATTCATTAGAAGAGGAGCAGAGGGTGTTTCCACGACGCGTTTCATCGCGACGACGTCTCGATCCAGGCCTCCCGGCAACTGTCTCACTCCGAAACGAATTATCAGGCGCGTAGACCACGAACCGATCGCGTGAGGTCGCGTGCAACCGGAAGCTGTGGAGGGCTGCTGAATGGGGATGATTGGCGAAGAATGCGAAGGGTTGGCCACGTTTCGAGTCCTGCTTTCGTGCGAAGTGGATAATCGCATTGTTGAATGACGACCATAGGCCGATGGAAATAATTAATGGAGCGTGGTGGATTTCGGGGGTGGGTTAATCGGGGATGAAGAGTGGGATATCGCGTGGCCCACGATTATTATCGAGGATCGTTAACGTTGACGTTTAACGACTGCCGGATGAAACGATTGTGACGGTGCGTGACAGGGGTGGAAATTATTACAATGAACGTTGAATATGGCAGTAAGGGAAGTACGTAGCTGATCGAGTAGGGGTTGGTTTCGCGTGACACAAATGACGTGTCTTAATGAGATTTAGGCTGGGGAAACTTTGAACGAATTTTGTTTGAAAAATGAGCTATAATTTCGGGATTTTGGGCACTCGTGTGTGGTACAATTATAATAGGGGATGAAATGTATATAATATTTTTATTGGCGATGGATATAGAGAAACACTTTTTAATAAAAAAACTAATAAAATTAATAAAATTGGTAAGAAATATTTTATACCAAATATTTTTAGAATATTGACTAACATCTTTTCTATTGAACATTGTGTAATCGATTATATTGCTCGGTGAGATTCGAGATACGAAGACACCGAGTGACTTTTATTCGAAAAATGGCCCGTGCTTTCGTGGATCAGGAGACCTATGTATATATGTCGAAGAAGATGGATGGAAATTCCATGACATTTTTTACTGCACGAGATAGACTAACAAAGATTAGCATCTTGGACAGGGAAAACCCTCGATATTTCAAAATATTTAAATACGTCAGGAAAAATATTTTTATTTAATTAAAATTATCATATATTTTTATAACGCTGAAGGATGAATATGAAAGACGAATATTTATAATTTGGAATATTTCCAGACATGCTTGCTGATATGAAAGCGAGAGAAGATTTTCGAATAAAAATTATTTGGTAAACGAGTATCACGAGGTTGTAATAATTTTATTCGGAAACGGGGTTGAGAACAGGGAAAAGGCTATATGCTATATTTCTTAAATCGTTAACCACATTTTCGAGTAACATGGAGAATGTGTTTAATGATAAAGATACGGCAGTGGCGAAAATATTAACGAGGCCTCCGTAGATTTTCGGAGGCTAAGCAAGCAAGGGGATGAAAGGAACACTGTGCATATTTAACACGTACGATTTCCGGCCAGTATTTACTTTTCATGTCGAGAGTGGCTATCAAAATATTGGTCATCCCGCTGGAGTGGCCGATCCTCTAATTATTTTGAACAGCGTCGCTGGTATTGAATTACTTCGGAGGGCTCTTCGAGTACCATACTTGATATTAACAGGGAACACCTAGTGCCCTTCAAAATTAATCGCGGCCATTGAATTTTCACCCTATTACATCACGACATGCAAATTTCCCTTTAAACCCTCACGCGTCGCTATGTCCCCCTGTCCAAAAATTCCTCAACCCCGCATCGACGTATAAACAGTCGAAAGCTTGCAGTCTGAATCACTTTCAAAAAGAGCCACCCTATATATCACAAATTATTTCTCACGTAAAACCAACTAGATAAAATTATAAACAAAGATTTACATAATAATATGTGAAAACTATGATTCTCCGATATATGGAGGAATTTTTCAAGATGAATAACGTCGAAAATTCTGTAATAAATTGGGCCGGATGATGGACACCGGAAGTTGCTGGTTTATCCACGAAGAAGGGGTTCGCGAACGTGGCAAACGATCTCGAATCGCGTTAATTGGGCACTTGGCTAGATACTCGATTAGAAGCTACTCCACGTTCGAGCTCATTACAGGCCGCTGACACTGGTGCCTACCTCCGTCGACGCGGAGGATCGTTCTAGATCGCGACCTCGAACCCGAGACCATTACCGATCCCGAAAATTCGATTTTTAACCGACCCTCGGAAAAATCTCGCTCAGAAAAAATTATTCATGTAAAATAAATCGTGATAAAACGGGTGGAATATTTCAGAGACACCAGTTTCGAACGCACTCGAATTGCCCGCGTCCGCGACTTCCGGGGCGTGAATACAAAGAGGAAACACTCACCGATGCAGACGAAGAGCGCGGCGAAGAAAATCGGCGGGAAAGCTCTCGAGGACGAAAACATCCTGCTGGTGTGGCTAGGTCGTACTGCGAGAAGAGGTCCGCGAGTTCGGGCCGAGGGTACTTCCGGGAGCCAGGAGCCGCCCAGAGGGGCGGGACCAACGCAGCCCCGCGAAACGGAAAGAAAAAGGCACTTGGTACACCGACTTCCTCGAGTTTCTCCTCGATCGGCGATCTATCTGTCCTCGATCACCAACAGGCTTCCTCGATCTTCTCCTGCGATACTGTCGCGAACGATCTGTAGATCGAGGATCCAACGCTCCACGATCCTCCGGTGTCTCTTTTGTCTCGATGTCTTCTTATCCAGGATTCTCTTGCTCGTTTTTAAATTTCTCGTCGCTTTTCTTTAATTATCCGCGTGGTACTCGGTGCTTGAAATTGGAGTTTCCGTTAGAGGTGCGTTTACGGAAATACGGAGACACTGAAGGGGCGCACGAAATCGCGAGCGGCCGATGTTTGATCGCTGGACCACGAAAAGGCGCGTCCTAACCGCGTACGACTGGTGCAGCGCCGCCGTCGGACTGACTTTCTACGTTACGCTGCAGCAGTGGCGACGCGCCGCTCCGCGTCGTCGCGCGCGCTTATCTTCCCGCACCTGTATGCCCCCCCGATTTTCGGACGTGTGTGTGTACGGTTTTGCGCGCGTGTGTGTGCGTCGTGCATGCGCCCGCTACGAAATTCGGCCTGTTCCCCTTCGCTGGCCTCCTTCGCGAGCTGCGCCAGCTGTGGCCTCCTGCTTCCGGTTTGTCGCTGAAAAACGGAAAATCGGATGAGTCGACCTGTTCCCAACGTTTTTACCCTTTATAACCGGAATTTTTCTCAGTTTTCTATTACTTATGGGGAAAGGGGGTGACGATGTTTCTCGGTTTTGTGCGAAACGTGGCTGTTTGCGACTATATTTGGTGTAAATAAGAAACTGGTATTTATTATTGGTATTGTAGTAAATTATGGTATTTGTGCACCTATATTATATAACAATAATATATAATATATGTGATATTATGTATCGTGTTGTCGGTATTTAATATACTAATATTATAATTTAATATGTTACTATGTATAAGGAAATGGTGTATTAATTATTATTAGTATTTAGTATTAATAATTGTTGCACCTATAATATATAACAATGATATATAATATGTGTGATATTATATATCGTTTTTTCGGTGTTTAATATAATAATATTATAATTTAATATGCTACTATGTATAAGGAAATACGGTATTAATTATTATTAGAATTTTTAGTATTAATTATTAAGATATCGTGATCCTGAATTTCATAAATTATATATAGTAGAATTGAATGGTATCTATTATTGGTATTACAATAATATATGTAATATTATATGTTGCGTTATCGTTATTTAATATACTAATATTATAATTTAATATGCTACTATGTTTCAAGAAGTGGTGTATTAATTATTATTAGTATTTAGTATTAATTGTTAAGGTATCGTGATGCTGAATTGCATAAATTGTATAGAATAGAATTGAATGGTGTTTATTATTGGTATTGCTATAATCTATGTAATATTATATATTGAGTTATGGTGTATTAATTATTATTAGTATTTAGTATTAATTGTTAAGGTATATAGAAATATTAGATATAACTATTTCGTGGTCCAGAATTTCATAAATAATATAGAGTAGAATTGAATAGTATTATTGATATTGCTATAATATATGTAATATTATATATTGCATTATCGTTATTTAATATACTAATATTATAATTTAATATGCTACTGTGTATAAGGAAATGGAATATTAATTATTATTAGTATTTAGTATTAATTGTTAGGGTATATAGGAATATTATATATAACTATTGCATGATCCTGAATTTCATGAATTACATAGAGTAGGATTGAATGGTACTTATTATTGGTATTGCCATTGATAAAATTTTCCCTAGATGTAGTAATATGTATGTATACCAGATTAGTATATACTTTAATATACCATATTATCATACCACTATGCTGATATTATTATATTGATATACCACTATGAATAAAGAAACAAAGTGAAGAGCTTAATAATAATCTTTGGTCCTACAATTTTTTCAATAACAATAATCAGTGTTACTTAATATACAAGTATTTCGTGATCCTCGATTTCATAAATTATACAAAATAGTATTGAAGTTGAAATTAAATTTGATTGCAGATAGGAAACAGAATTATTTGTATTTCAATCGCAACTCGAGACACGAGCATAACACGATATGGTAATTAACGTGCATTATTGGGAATTAAAATAGAGTAATATGTCATACGACCTAATTAATTAAGCGAAATCTTAGACCAGGAAATATATCATTTCGTATGATAAATAACAAATTAACAACAAGTGATCATCCGTATGTTTTAACCGGCTTGAATTCAATATTGCTTAATAATTAATTGCACACTGTGAAACGGGAATATTATACATTAAATCGTTAGGAAATTAATGTTTTCGATTATGAGAGAAATAATTGCGCACTTATTGTTTCAGTTTCGTGGAAGATCGATCCTTCGGAAATTTCGTATCGTTTAAAGTTTCTCCGAAGAATTACCATATATTACATTATCGTGCATCGTCTTACCATGACCATAAGTTGCTAAACGTACACCATCCTACATTAACCCATAGGTTATCATAAATTATTATACTTTATTCTACGCTACTGTATACTAACATGAAGTATCTTACACCGTTCTGCAGCACCATATGGTATAGTAGACAAGCCTAAACTATTCCACACCCGGGTAAACTGTCGCAATCTGCCATGTATTAGTCCACTGCGACCCAACATTATCATACGCTATTATAAATTATCCCGTGATATTTTACACTGCTGTACATTACCGTACACCATCCCACGTCATTCTACCACCATCTACCATCTAGCATTTAACATAAATCGTCGACTAATAAACACCTTATCCTGTAATACGAAGACCTATCAATCACCTCATTGAAAAAGGAAATAAACCACTTTAAATATCAAATTATAAACGTAAATACAGTAATACACGTGCATAAGTCTTTATTTATTTTAATATTTAAGGTTCTTATAATATTCTTTAATATTGTCATTAAGACAATATAATTTTCTGATAAATGTACCAAATATAAATTGTAATAATATAATTATCATTATAAAAATATTATAATTATCTGGTAAATATATCAAAATATATCAAAAGTATATCACAAAATATTTTTTAATATTGTCATTCTAACAATATACTAATTGTCTGATAAATATACCAAATATAAATTGTAACAATATAATTGTTATTATAACAATATAATAATTATCTGGTAAATATATCAAAATATACCAAAAAATATTTTTTAATATTGTCATTATAGCAATATACTAATTATCTGATAAATATACCAAATATAAATTGTAACAATATAATTGCCATTATAACAATATAATAATTATCTAGTAAATATACCAAAAAATTAATAAATTAATTATATTGACAATTAACAGAAAACCCAAGCATAGAGAACATGCATGAAATTCAAGACAAAAATACAATATTCCATTTGTCTTTCTTTTTCCAATTTCATTAAAAATTTATATATCGTGTATAATAATATTTGCTTAATTTTATTTAGTCTTAAGCATTAATTTTCTCTACTGCGCGAATATTGTCGCCTCCCAAATAATTCATATGTCGGATGCTGTTTCGCGTTCTTTTTTGCGCTTTAGCCGAAATTTTAATCGCCTGGCATAACTCCGGACTGCCAAAGCTACCCCTGCGTGATCCAGCTGCGCCATATGCTCGCCGATTTTATATTTACGTAATAATTGCTAACAAATCGATATCCGCCGGCGGTATAATATTTTCGCGTCAGTTCTGTAACGCTTTATCCGGTGAAGTTTTTTAATTATCATTTTATCGGCTACCACCGGCCTCCTGGTTATCAGTTTTGCTCAGCGCCGCGTTAAAGCTTGCCGCTTTATCCGCGCGGGCGTCGCGGGAATTTGCGAAATAATCGGCACCGTTTTGCAGGATAATATACTATGAAATTCGAGACTCGAAATTCATCTGAACCGTCGCAACACGGACCAATTACAAACGGGCCATCGATCAGATATCCTCCACGATACACTGTCAAAATTTCAAGCAGATTTCCGTTTGTTATTTACACGCTGTACGCCGTGCTGTTCGTTGGGATTTTATGCAGATAAAAGACAATGATGACGGGAGAAATTTCGATGATTTTTCGTACTCGCGACTTTTAACGTTCCAGCTCTGTCTTCTCGTGAACCGTTTAGAGGGATAAATTGTTCGAACTTAAATGCGAAGGCGAATAGCATAATCTTCGTATCGAGCAATGCGAAGTTCCGTACTCAAAACTTTATGGCGACCACAAAAAGTCTATTCGAGGAAGTCGATGTGGAAACAGTAAAAACTCATCTCTTTAAAAGTTTGTTAGTAAAATATACAGCTGGATAAGAAGCTGTATATTCTCCTCATCAACCCCTGCTGCTTTATACATTTTTAAAACGTTGAATCATGAGTATTGTCAAAGGATCCCATGAAAACACAGGAATGGTCAAGTAAAAACTTACAAAAACAGCATCCAAATATTTAACAAACCCTTAATACACCAAGGGGTAAATATCTGAGGGTAAGTATCACGATCAAAAAGATTAAAAAAATAAATAAAATGGATAAAGAAAAAGTGGAAATAATTATAATAACGAAGAAACATCAATGACCACCTGTATTTTTACCTGATACAATTGTACAAAATTCTGCAAAAATAAAAACAATGGATTAATTAACTTTCTGTGACACCACGTGACTCTCAATCATAGAAAAAGAAGGAAAATATAAAAATAATATTCCCATGTACCTATATCTGTTTTTAAAATAATTGTAATTTTCTTCTCGAATAGAAAAAAAATTCAAAAATTTTTAACGATGAATTGGAGAAAAAAAGAGAGAATCATTTCCGATCGAAAAGCTAAATCACTTTCGACGGTGCATGTTTCTTCAGCGACGATGGGAACGCTGAATTTCCCTGGCCATTCCCGTGGATACTCAGCGTTTACATATCGAGTTGCATCAACGTTATTGCAGTATGCATTCACGCGGCAGTTATCGGCGGCCATGTATAGAGCGCGAGCCTATGCATTATACGCAGGCAACATTGTGCCGTCCGGCATCAATCATGGGATTTCCTGCAGGTGAACGGGGCCCAGAGATTTCTGCGTTCGACGCGCTTCCATCGATTCACGCCGATATCCAGTTCCCGGATTCTCAAGGAAATGTAACGAGTCATCGATGCAATTAATCTCCGAAAAGCGCGAGAAAAATAGTTATCTCGATGAAAATAATTCATAAAATCGACGACTTTATTTTATTCCTTCTCCATATCACAAATTTTCCGCGAAAAGTGCGAAATATCGTAGAAACGGTGACAATTGTAATCTCTGAGAGAGGTTAGGGTGTCTAGGTGGCGCTGCAGCTCGCCTCGAGCGCCATCTTGGGTGATTGCAGACAAGATGGCTGTCGGAGAACGGAATCCTCTAAGCATTTGAAATTTTCCAAGTGGCAAGTATAATTTCTACATATTTACCAACCATCTGACAAGGAAACGTGATTTATTAATATTTCAGCTATTCGTGGGAGTCATCCAGTGACATAGTAATTCTTTATACTGATATATACGAATATTTATTCTCACTTAACGATGTACTGTTTCTCCAATTTCTCTCCAACGAATATGTACTTATTTCGAACAACAGTTTATTGGAACACATTCGTAACAACGTCCCGGAAACCGTAGCATAATTCAGTTTCGCCTATAACGTGGACAATTAATAAGTGTCAACTTCGTTCTACAACTAGCAGGTTAATTTATCTCTCGTCCAAACGTATAAACCATCGGATGACTTATGAACGGTGTGAGCGAAGAAGCTGGAGTCAGAAATGTCAAAGTGCAAAGTTGCAAAGCAATTCGTGAAGCCAAATACCATCGACATTGTTCGTAATTGAATATTTAGCCGTTACCCACCTTGCAATTTATTTTTCTCCAACGTGTACACGTTACTTTGCTATCGGTAATTCTACAACCCCATCGTCTCTGTTCTCGAACCGTCGGAAGAAACAATGGCTGAGAGGAAGGGGGTTGGGAGGGAGCAAGGGTGGAAAAACACACGGTACACACTGGATAATGCAACTTCCTCTTGCTTCCATCCACCGGTTCCATCGTCGTGGACAGGCGAATCGATGGCTACAAATCTAGTTCTACGCTGAAAGCTCGCGAGAAGCTCGTTAACTGCCAAACGATGAATCGGCGTATTAATGAAAGTTCAACTTTCTCCGACGACTAATTAACGGAACCGTCCTTTCGCGGGCCATGAATATTCCGGCGGATGAAAAATATTTTTGTAGCGGAGCCACGGTAACGAAACCTCGGCCAATATTTGCATACGGGCCTGTTTGATCAGGCAAATTCGCCCAATTCGCCCCGGTTAATATAATTAATTCGCGAGAAATCGCAGATACCCGCAAGCCCAGCCGCGAAAATTCTACGCCTATTTTTGTTTCATCGACGATCGAGCGACTCCGATTAAAAATACCACTGGCAACGATATATTTATGGATAAGAGGGAAACACAGTCAGGACGCCATTTTGTTTTGCTATATTTCCATTTTCCTCTTGTTCAAGAAGTAGCTATGATAAAAATTTGGACCTGTTGTTAATTTAAATTGCATTTTTAATACTAAATAAATTGTAAATAAATAATTAATAAATTGCAATTTAATAATATGCATTTTATACTTCCGTCAGTCTTATGATCAGAGATTATCATCTGTCGTGAATGACCAATAAAAAGGTTTTAAATAATTTTATATATTCAACAAATTATGAAAAAAGTATTGCAAATATTCAAAAATCCTGAAAACAATAGTGAACCTGTACTAATATTCATGTTATTTAAGCATGATCTTGAGGAACAAGAAAATAGTAGAAATATGGAACCTAATTGAATTCATACGATTAATAAATAATTATTAATAAAAATAGGGTACAGTATAGTTATTAATAAAAATAATATACAGAAATAATAAAGTACATCGTAATAAAGATGTATAGTTTAAAAAGTAATAAAAAGGTTAGACTGAACCAAATCATGATAAAATTTCCTCCGAAAACACCATACACATACAACCCTAAACTCCTCCATTATTCATTACCGATCTATCAAAACCTCGTTGCACGAACTTCATATCAAATCCCTCGTATTTTCCGAAGAATACCAAAAAATCCACGTTTAACCTTAAGAAAGAAGAAATAAGAAAATACTCCACACTCATAGACCGCATCCTCCCCATCCTGGAACGTTCACCCTCACCCCATTTGCTATCAATCACGACAGACCCACAAAAATATCGCCTCAGATAGACACCTAAAATAGATCGTAAATTTGATACAAAATTTCATAACATCCAACATAACCTATCGACAACATTTCCTTCTTATTATTTGCAATTTTTCATAATTTAATACTGTTGTAATTTCTCAAATAAAATTACAATACGTAGGAAACTATCCATATACTGTTGTATAGCAACGAAATTTATATGGTTTATTATCAATAAAGGATACAAATATACTTATACAGATATGTATATATCTTTGTGAGTTACAATAGTGTCTTTTCTACTGCACCATGTTTGACACTGAGAGTTTCTACAAAACAGGGTGTCCTTATAAACTGAAACCCGAAGAATAGGAGGCTTAAGAGGGGACCACGAGACCTAAAAGTCATTATTGGCCTGCAACATACCTGACACCATCATTGCAGGCCTACGGTTTATCACAACAAATACGAAATATTTTTTGATAATAATAAATTATTATAAGATACCATTTCGGAAAGAAATCGCGAATTGGCCATTGCCAAGAAAAACAAATTATAAACCGATCAATATTTTCTAGAAGCAAATGGAAAAGTTATTTTGGGTAACAAAATTAAGTTGCCTGGTCTCTACAGGGAGGTGAAGCCCAGGTTAAGAAAAGCATAAAAGCAGGGTCCTTGACGACCAAAACAGAGTCCTTAGAAATTAATTGTGACCGGCACGAGAGTTAAATTAGAGTGCGTCTTTGTGTGTCTTCATTGTGATATCTTGCTGTTTTTTTCCTAAGTAAAATTAGTTTTATGAGTCTTGTATTTGTGTTATTCTGTTCTTGTTGTTCCGTCAGTTTTTAGTGTCTCAGAACCAGTTTTCGTCATCCTATTTACTTAATAATTCTTAATTATAATAAAAATGAACGAAAATAAAATAAAATCGAAAAATCCTTCTGTTTTCTAATAGAATATTCTTCTCGTTCTTCTACTCTGCACTTTTGTAGGGACCTATAGGAATTATAGCGAACTCGTGCTCGGTTATTAATTATGTCGTGCGAAGTAGCAGTTTGTCGCGACGAGCGAACGTGGCGGAAAAAGCTAAGGCAGCTTTTATGTTTCTTGGACAGCGAGATATTTCTATTTGATTGGCACGTGTTATATCGCGGCAATAAAAACGGAGCAAAACGGAACTTCTTTATGGTTGTCGAGGTTGGAAATCGCAAGTGGCGACCATGTGTTGCGCGACACACCCCCGCGATAATATCGCATAATTGTTCGACGTGGTACCGCAAAATTTCTCGATCGTCTGGCTGTTCAAGGAGAGGCAATTGCCACCCTCGCGTGCCTTAGATTTATTCCAGCTATGTCTTCCTGTGTTATTAAATTTCCACAGACACTATTTCGCGATAGCTGGACAAGCCGTGGATAGTGCAACTCACAGTGCAAGTTTATGCCAATTTTGTTAAGAATCGGAGAGGAGATAATTTAACAAACATTAGGGAATATTCAATTTTAAATTATTTCAGGATTTTTAAAACCCTAACTTAAAGAAATTAAACGTAAATTGAAATAAAGAATCGAGGTAATTTTTTAATTTTGACAGTCTTCTAATGTCAAATTTGAGAAGATCGCAGAGAAATAATTTTTAGTTACTGCTTAAAAATATCGCAGAATTTTTGATCTCTAGGATTTAAAAGCACTCGATCTAACAAAATCGTTTCGGAATATCCGAGGTTGATCTAGGAAAATCCATTCGTGGAAGGAGATCTAGAATTTCTCAACTTTCCGAGCACCGAGTACCTAACCTGTGCCAAAGTCGTAGCGAAATAATCTCTCGTCATCTCTGAATCATTTATTTCCCCGGAAAAGCCATTCGTGCATGCGCGAAATAAAAGAAACCGCACACATAATCGAAGGATCGCTCTACCTATCTAGAATAGATGCAACCTCGAGATTCGCGGCGAACTGCTCCGACCACACTTCTGATCGCTGTATACAGCCATTAATTTGGTCTCTGTTCGCCAAACACGAACATCGTGAATGCTTTATCGACGATACACACACTGACTTCGATTAAAGTAACAACTGTATCATTTGGCCATTCGACACCTAGCAACCGTCAGGATCAAAACAAAAGGAACAACGACGAAGAACCATCGATCAAAATCCTCTACTGATTACACTCCTGACTGTGGGATCTTGCATCAAAGTCTACGACAGAGAGCAAAAATTCAGATGTTATTGCGAAGCTGAGCTTAGCATCCATAGTCAACGTCCAAAATGCACCAATGACTCAGGAGTCAACCCTGTGTCAACGGATGCCTTCTGTCATCTCTTCAAACCTTTTCCTATTACGTCATTATATACAAACACCAAACCCGAGACAAGTCTTCCGAAACAAAGCAAAGTCCATTGACAGTCAATCCTGTGTCAACCAATATTTCGTCAAAATATATCTCTTCCTTGACATACAGTCCCGTAGATGTATATCAGCACCTGGACACAAGTAGAGCGCATTCTGCACAGTACAATTCCACCGTGTTATACCTTCGCGAGACCTTCCATAACTGTTCATAGTTATCCGTGTTAGTCTCTATTCGAGAGTTGACAGAATGTTGCTTTTCTCATATCACCGTAATTGCCCCGTGACACTATTTTGGTATTGCGAGCTGGGAAGGACTCTAGCAAAGGAAATAGTATTAAAAGAGGTATCGGATTAGGTTAGGTTAGGTTAGGTTAACTTAGGGTGATATCTGGAGTGCGTACAAATGGATAAATGACCGCGTGCGTGATAAATGACGTCTAGAAATGCGTCCGAGTATCTAAAGTACCTGGACCACCGAGGACGAGTTCACGTGGGAAATGAGTGATCAACGAAGAAAGCTTGCGTATGAAAGGATAGAGTATTAGGATTTAAATAAGGGTGCAAGGGTGCAGGCAAGTCAGAATGCATCAGTCGAATACATAGTGAGTAGAAGATCGTGTGTTTGAGAGTTAGAGTCGAAAAATTGAGGGAAAGATAGTGTATTATTTTAGTATAACACGTGAAGTGCCCAATCCGTTTTGCTTAACTAGGTTCTGTTCAGACCTAGACTCGACTATCAAGTGGGCCACCGGCGACGGACAAAGTGTTCATAAAACTCGGAGATGCTGTACCAATTATTATAACACGAATTCCCAAACGTTAGATCCAAAGATAACGAATAATTTAACACCAAAAATTAGCACCTTTTGGCCCTGGTCTGGACCCAAACGGAAAGTCTAGCACCGGTTCCTGGGGACTAACGTGACACTTACCGTGTTAAATAAATCTGTCTGTTATTAAAAAGGAGTGGTTGTTTATTAACCGAGCAACTCTCTGTCTGCATAGGATTCATCTAGCATTAGTCGTACGCTATTGGGAGAAAAGAAAAAGAGAATAGAAGATGAAATGATAGAAGAAACTAGACACGATCGATTGGAAGACACGGAAGAAAAGGTGGATCGTGAGAATGGTAACGGCACGCTCGATGCCACTTTGAGCCACCTATAGAATTCCACGGCGAAATGCCTCGCAGCATTCCGACAAACAGCAACAGCCTTCGTCCCTTTCTGTCGCTGAACTTATCACCACCGACCCTCTCAGCGCCGGTTTTGTCCCTTTATTTACAACCCCCGTGCTGACCCACATGGACGTCGACTTATATCTGCTTCCAATTAAAAGAGCGGAATTGGATCGCGTTAAAAAAAGCCGAAAGGAAGCGCCGCTGACCCCTTGCACCCCCGCCGCGGATGAAGAAGAATCCGGGCGTCTACAGGGGTCGAAGGGGTGAGAGTTCTTTCAGCTCGGGCAACCCTGCCCTCGCGATTAACCTCGCCAACTTTCTCCTTCATTCCCTCGCTCTTTCTGCCTATGGTACTTTGTCGTTGATCACTTGGAAGATGCTTCGAGAATCAATGGGGTCGAACGACAGTCGCGTTTAGAGATGTTTCGAGGATGAAGTGGATAAAGGAATTAGCTACCTTGGCTCGTGCAGCTCCTTGTTTGCGAGATTTGGAGCAGAACCGTTGTAGAAGCTAGGATTCTACTTGTAAGCAGAGCTTGGTAGATTGAGAATGACGCTGAGATGTTACGCTGATTAATCGCGAAATGATAGTTCTTTACATTTTAAGGAAAAATCCAACATTGGAAAAGATGTGCCTCTCAGAGGGATAAATAAATCTACCAGGGAGCCAAATTATCACCTTGACTACGGCAGACTTTGATACGCACCAGTCATACCGTACGACAGGAATTGAGTTACAATGTGCGTTGAGAACGGCAAACTTTTGGATAGGTTAGGTTAGGTTAGGTATAATAGGTATAATTAGGTATTTTTGTGAAAACATAAAGCAAACTTCGACGAGCACCTATAGGCGCTCCAGTGTCACGAACGCAAAATTCCTAAGCGCCTGTAGACGCCCACAGTAGCCAAGGGGTTATGGGGCCTAAGATCGTTATAGGCACGAAAGAAAAGTAATATTCCCCGATTCCGGATCGACAGCGGATTATCCCATTCGTTCCCAGACAAACGACGATGTTTTTATAGAAATCTCTGGATTCAAGAATGAAGGGAACGAAAAGAGAAAAGAAGATGAAAAAGCAACGAGCTAAGCATAAGCGATGACACGTGCCTATAAAGTTCCTCTCTCTCTTTTTTCCACTCGGAGAATCCCTTCGAAGCGATAAATAGCGCGAAACTAAGCAAGAAATAATCCCTCTCGACGGATATATCCGCTTAATAACGAGAGGACTAGATACGGTCGGATATTAAAGCCTAGTCCACTTCATCGAAATGGCCGGTTTACAAACTGCACGACCGGTGTAACTCGTCCACCTAGCAACGGTAAAACCTGCACCAGGATAATAAAAACTGGACGTCTGTGTAATTAAAGACGTCTTATTTAATTGTTCGTATCGATAATAAGTGAGGTTAGAATTTAATCGATCATATGGTTGCTTCCGACGCCTGTGGGAACATCGTTCGGCCATTATGGCAGGTCATGGAGGATTGCTGCATAAAATGGCGGAAGGAGTATTATTCGGTGATGAAGTCTGAGATATCTGGGTTACTCGAAGCTTTTTAAGCTTCTGTAGACGATCGTTAAGTATTCTCGTATCATACTCGATGGATAGAGTGTAACTTTGTGACGAGCTAAGTACTTAGTATGACTCGTCGTTTATTCGTGTATGAAACTCGGTAGCCATGTTTGCTGTTTCAAGAATACATCTACTTTTATCGTATCGTATAACTATATTTTATTTATTAAAATAGTCTTTTATATACGATTTAAAGCTTCCTGTATAACAAAAGCGATCAGCGAATATTAATTCTGTTTGTTAATTGGAATGTCGAATGGTTGATAAACGAAATTAAAATTTCAGGAAATTGAGAGTTAACGAGGAGACGTTAATATATTTCTATCTATGAAATACCTTGCAATATGACAGTGTATTGACTAAATCTCTACGTCTCTGTGTAAATAAGTTATCGAGTCTAATGTATTAATAATTCGTACAGCGAATCAACGTGCAATTTATCTAAGTAATGGGTTGGCAATGACTATTATAAGCATAGTCCGTTTTACACCACGATTTAAACATCAGCACCATGTCGCATAGTTCGACGCGTTGCATCTGCAGACGCAATTTCACGCGCCGTTAGTATCACGGGGAGAAAGAAAAAGAAATGGGGGAAACAATGGCGTAGGACGAGACGGGGTGCGAAAATTTAATTACTATGCTGCAATTACGGACAGCACGCTCATTTCGCGTAGCACCATAAACAAGGAACTACAATTAAGTTCTTATGCGACCAAGAGCTTGGACTTGCAAATCTATCGTGGCCATTTTTCATTAACCTCGCGATAGACTTTCAAGCGAAATTTTTTCCCCCGAAAAGTCGTCAGACTACGCCAGAAAACTTCATCATCCATTCTCGTGCCCACCGGTTGGTCAGAATTTTTTTTCCATCTTAATCGCTCGTCTGGAATTGATTATCGGATTATTCTTAATCTTTATTCCTCCTTCGTCTCATTACAAATTCGATAGAACTTCCGAGAAGAAAAACTTAGCCATCTTCGCCCCTTGTTTCAGCCCTTGAAAACGCGACATTTGCATTTTTACATCGACCAAGTGGAAACTCTTTCATGAATTTGTTTCCTTGCCTTGGCTGAACGAGCTTCGTGTACTACACGGGCCTCTTTCTCGGTGTTACGCTCCTTTCTACACGTACTTTCCCCAAACAGAAGGTAGAAAGTTGCAAAAGGGTGCAGGAGACGAAGTTGCCTCTTAGGTATACCGAGTCCTGACGCCATGTTATGATTGCGAGATAACCTAAGAACGATACTAGACCCAAAAATTTTCGTCCCTAATTTCCGTCAATTCCTTGCAATATGACAACACGCGTAACTCTAATCATACTTTCGTAATTTTTTTTTTTTTTGCATAAAATATTTCGAAGATGAATAGATCATTTGTAAACGAAGAAATTTTTAAATTTCGTTCATTAACAAGGTATCAGTAGATGGTATTTTAAACCTACGAATTATACGAATAAATTATACGGATAAATAAATTTTTATTCGAAAAAGAAATGAAAATTGGGAAGACAAATATAAAATGTGGCCACGTGGTATTAAGGAGCAAAGATAAATTGAAATTGAGGATCAATTTTACGTCCCAATGCACAATGGTAAATCAAAGAAAACAAATCTTGCTATTTAAGCCTGTAAAGCGGGTCAGATGTAATTAAATGGAATAAATATAAAAGAATTAGACGAAATGAGATTTCTAAATAAATTGTTCACTTTCTAAATAATATTTTCTTATGTATTGAAAAATGAGAAGAAGGTTACATTACTTAGAAAATGTAGAAAAATTATAATATTTTTTAAAATTGATGCTTCAGTTCGCATAACCGGAAGTAGCATAAGTATGTATTGCTAACAGGATATTTAATACCACCGAGGTCATATCGACAAGGCTGAACCTATGCAAAAATCGTGAGTGACCGACCGAGCATACAAATCGATATAATCAATAACCTAGATCCTTGTCAGCAAATTATTCTCTTAAATAATTAGTGAATTGTTAAATTGCAATTTATTTCTATAAAAAAAAATTGACAAGTTAAATAATTTTTACCATCATAATGATGGCAGCACCGTCTTGACCGAATGCAGCTATCGAAACGCCACCTAAGTGGAGGATAAACCTCACGTTACAGTATCGACACAAAATACAATGTCTGCCTAATACTTCACAATGCCCTTCGTATACGTATATATTTAATGGAAGTGTGTACTTGTGTTGGACTACTTCGTAGTACACATCGTCTGGTGTCGCGTCATTATTTTCGAAAAAAATGGAGAATGTAGGGAAGATCATTATAGTATGGGGCAGAAAAAAAATCGAAATTCCAGACGTAAACCTGGGCGATACCGTTCGCGGTCTGAAAGAACGAATACACAAGGAAACTGGCATCCTTCCGGAACGTCAAAAACTTTTGAACCTTCGAACCAAAGGTTATGTTTTGAATTGTTTTCACGATCTTCTCTCCCTTTATTTTTCCCCATATAGTCACGTGTAACGCTTGATTTGCTATTAATTTTAAAATAAACTTTGTTAAAATGATTTTTGCTTTGATTTCAAACTATCCTTTTGTTCTATTCGATTTGACATGTTTGACAGTGTTATCTAAAACTCCGTTAAGTGTCTATAGAATCTTTCTTTTCACCAGACAAAGCACCTGAAGATGAGGAGATTCTAAGGAACTTGGGTATGAAGCCTGGATTTAAGCTAGTGCTGATGGGATCTCGCGAAGAAGACATTGCTAAAGCATGTCACGCGCCAAAAGACTTACCTGATGTAATTAATGACTTTAAGACTGAAGAGGAAGAGATAGAAATAGAAAATGTTAAAATATGCTTATTTCAAATCCAATGTAGAATCGACTACTACAGGTTTGTAGAATTAAATCCCTTCAGAGAAGGCAAGAAACTACTGGTGCTCGATATAGACTACACCATTTTCGATCACAAATCAACAGCAGGAAGTGGTGTGGAATTGATGCGTCCTTTCCTTCATCAATTTTTAACCCTGGCTTATCTAAATTATGACATAGTAATTTGGTCTGCAACTAGTATGAAATGGATCAATGAAAAGATGAAAGTGCTCGGAGTTTCCAATAATCCTTATTATAAAATAGCATGTCACCTTGACTCAAATGCTATGATCAATGTTCATACATCAAAACATGGCACTATCACAGCAAAACCACTTGCTATCATTTGGGGAAAGTACAAACAATTTTCTGCAAAGAACACTATCATGTTTGATGATATCAGAAGGAACTTTATTATGAATCCACAATCTGGATTAAAAATAAAACCATTCAGACATGCACACATCACCAGAAAGAAAGATAAGGAATTGTTAAGATTATCTCAATATCTAAAACTAATAGCCAAAGTGGATGATTTTCAGACACTTAATCATAGAAAATGGCAGGAATATATAATCGAGAAAACCAAAGAGGAAAAGAAAAATAAGGAAGGAAATGAAGGAAGGAGCGAATAAACATCTTTTTTTTTTGAAGATGTTAAATGCTTGTGAAATTTTATGAATTTTTTCATTATTCAAGAAAATAAATTTCAAGTAAATGCATCGACTATCGCGGATTCACCTGCAACGATTTAAATTTTTTTGGAAGAAGAACACGTGTATAGAAAGGACATCTTTTAAATATTCTTCCACGAACGACATATGATGATATCGATGATGAACGTTAACTAATCGTTATTCGCATATTTTCACACGCTTCTTTGTATTTATGATGTACTTATCAGTTATTGTGAAACATATACGAAATATGTAATCACAGATTACCTAAATAAATCTTGTGTATTTCAAATAATGAAACGCTCGTTATTTTCCTTTCCATTGAAGTCTAGGAGTATTATAAATAATTTAAATAAATATTTTATTTTAAAGTCTGTAAAATGTATTTAACTAATTCAAAATTGTATTGATATTAAATTACAAAAACATCTTTGAGATTCTATTCAATATCATTAATCTTTATTGGTCGAAGTTTTACCGATAAGGAAATATATATGTAATTAATCCTCTATGCGATCGCCATCTATTCTTTCATCAAAAATATAGATATTGAAACAAGTTCGGTGTCAGCCTAATGTACGAGCAAGATGGCGAATTGTCCGTCATAGGCGGACTTTCGATCGGACAGTCAACGTTCCACATGCTGCGTAGAAATTGTCGTTTAGTGAAAAAGTCGGAAGCATGGAATTGTTCCGTACCGACACGCATTTCATTTTCGTAAAAGAGAGGCACAGTTTATGGTGTGACAAGAACACGGGAGAATTTTCCGCTAAATCGGGTGGGTACACGGCTTTTGTTTGACAGAAATATATATACATTCGTGTCAAGTACGATACACAGTGTGATTTTCGGTTCATTGTTCTTATTTAGAACACCTTTGATTTTTCGTGAAACGTGAATAGAATGATTTTATGTAATGTTAATTTATAAATTTAATTTAATTTCGCAACAATACCCGTCAAAACTAGAATTTTACATTAAATTATAATTAAATTATTAAAGTAATACAAAACCAGAGAATGCCTTAAAAGGCTGTTGTATGAGTGTGATTTTGCAATAGCTACAGTTTATGAATTATGTAAATATGTGAGAGCTGTAGTCTAACAGATGTAATTAGTTGAAACATAATATTAGATGATTTAAAATTTTATATTTACTTCCAAATTTTTTATAGATTGGGAATGGGCCTCTCCAAAGGATTTGGAATGTCTTGGAATATTTTATGGAATTGTTGGGAAAATAGAACAGCCATGTGTATTGGAACCTCGTTTAATGCTGATCAAAGAAGTTTTACCAGCTGGAGAGTTATATGGAGGTCATGTTATATATAAAATCAAATCAATTACATTTTTGCATCTTGGCAGTGAAAATAATGATATTGGACTTTTGCCATGTAAGAAGCATCAGAATTTGCCAAAGAAAAAAAGCCAAGGTGGCTTATTTGATGTTCCACAAAAAGCAGCATTTGCCAAAACATGGGGAACTATTAAAAGTGCTACAAACACCATAAAAAATACCACTCAACAGGCAGCTGCACTTGCTACATCTCAGGTAAATTCCTCACATTTAATTAGAACTAAAAAATTGTATGATACAAAATAGATATTTTTATATTGACAAGAGTATCTATAGGTAAAATCTACAGTAAGTAAACGGAATATTGTTAAAGACAAAGAAAGATTTGAGAAGAGAATTTTGGATGAGTTAAACAAAATTTTTACTGAAACTGACTCATTTTATTTCTGTCAAACTGGTGATATTACCAACAGCTTGCAAAGGCTTTGTGTCGCAGATTTACAACAGAATGAGGAAGGAATAAACAAACCACTTTGGCAAAGAGTAGATGATAGGTTCTTTTGGAACAAACATATGTTACAGGACATAATTAATTTAAAAGTTAGTATCATTTTAAACTTAAATTATTCTTCAAATATTTATTATTAAAAAAATATTTCATTTTTGTAGACAGACAAGGCAAACTGGTGGATATTACCAGTTATACAGGGATATGTGCAAATAGAAAAGTGTAAAGTAGAAGTGGGCATTGATGAACAACCTTACCATGAAACTTTCAATTTAGCAATTATATCAAGAAGAAGTAGATTTCGTGCAGGTACAAGGTAATTATTTATTTCTTTTTTTATCATTTTATATAACTTTGATTGCTAATTTTTTTTTCTAAATGTACTGTACCATGTTCAAGATATAAACGCCGCGGTGTCGATGATGAAGGCAAATGTGCAAACTATGTAGAAACAGAACAATTAGTTTGGTACCATGATCACCAAGTATCTTTTGTTCAAGTACGAGGTAGTGTGCCTGTATATTGGTCTCAACCTGGCTATAAGTACAAACCACCACCACGTATAGATAAAGGTAAATAGGAAAAAAGATTCACCCAAGTTTTAATAACAGTAGTTTTTAATCTTTCAGATGAAGCAGAAACGCAGATTGCATTTGAGAAACATTTTACCGAAGAACTCGGTTTATACGGTCCCATTTGCATCGTGAATCTCGTAGAGCAAACCGGCAAGGAAAAAATTATTTGGGAAGCTTACAGTAACCATGTTTTAAATTATAATAATCCCAATATAACGTACACGACTTTCGATTTTCATGAATACTGGTAAGCTATTACAGTGGTTTGAACTAATAGAGTATCTCGAATTATTGCTAAATATTCTTTTATACCTAACACAGTCGAGGAATGCATTTTGAAAATGTGTCTATCCTGGTCAATGCGTTAGCTACAGTATTGACAGACATGGGTTACTGTTGGCGCGATAAACAAGGCACTATTTGCATGCAGAAGGGAGTGTTTCGGGTGAATTGCATAGACTGTTTAGATAGAACGAACGTGGTGCAAACTGCTTTAGGTAAAGCTGTAATGGAAATGCAGTTTTCAAAACTAGGACTAATACCGCCGGACGGAACGTTACCGACAAATATCAAACAAACATTTCAATTGCTTTGGGCGAATAATGGCGACATTATCAGTAAACAATATGCTGGTACAAATGCTCTGAAGGTTCGTACCTTGTAGAACACGTTAGTTTTACTCCAACCGTTACGAATTAACCATAAGTAAAACTTCAATGAAAACATGACTGAATTTCTATGATAGTAGTTTCTTTTATTGCTTATAGGGAGATTACACAAGAACAGGGGAAAGAAAATTTACCGGTTTAATGAAAGATGGCATGAATTCTGCAAACAGGTACAATTGGATCACAATTATGACACACGACCCGCACTGCAGTAGAACACCATTTTCATTCACATATCCTACACAATACATTATTTTGCGATTATCTTTCAGTATTGACAGTATTTCGCGAATATACAACCTGATAGGTGTTGTAACTTTTCTAGAAGGAATAAAATGTTACACACCATTCGTATCATCATTAGATATCAATGATATTCAATACTTCCTTTTTTTTTTCTTTTTTTCTATCGTTAAATCATGATCACTGCTTAAATACTGACATACTTTATACATACATATATCCTTGACACTATCCTTTCATTTTCCTATAGATATTTTCAGCAACACTTTATGGATGATATACGTCAAGCGGCGATAGATACCTTGCTAGGGAATCCCATCGATGTTAATCAACTGAATACCGATTGGTCGCACTATTTAGACATCCTTGATAATTGCTGCCTTGAGCTAATACCCGCGAAACCACCAAACATAGAGCTTCAACTTGCCACCTATCCTGACTTTCTTTATGCCAGTGCTATGTATCGTTTGGCAAGGTTCGTTCTCGGTTTTGGGTTGAAAATTTTTCACTCGAGGAAACAATAAATAAAGTGTGTTATTTTGAAACCTCAAAGCAGTTGTTACTTTATCATAATAAGGAACAAGACGACATTTCAACTAAAACTGTGACTCCACATGTTATAATTAATTTGACATTGCGTTGCACGTAATTTTTATTGCATGATAATTGCTTGACTTTCAGTTTGATGTTAACAATCCTGAAAGAAGCAATTGCTCTAACTCCTTTTTAACAGTATCCTTTTTTCATTTCTTTTTTTTCTTTTTTTACTTTTGTTTGTACTTATAGTTTCAGCACAAACATTTAGGAGAGCCATATATTTTCAGATACTATTTAAATCGCTTCAAGGATGTTTATAGACAAGCCACAATTGATATGATGTTAGGGAACTCAGTAAACGAGGAAGTTTTTCAAGAACGTACCGAAGAGGAAGATAATGCTGCTACAGCAATTCATGTAAAATTACTGATAGAGGATTGCAAGAAACTACTTATACCTGACCCAGAAGTTATTTTAGGAAGTTGGGGTCTTATAGACGCAGATCCCGTGTATGTTAGACATTCGCCCTTTCTTTTCTTTCATTTATGCAATGCACAAAAATAATTTTCTCTTATAATTTATTTTATTTTAACAGAACTGGTGACTTAACAGAGACAGAAATGGACACTATTCTAATATTAACACGCGATAGCTATTATGTAGCTGATTATGATGATCAAATTGACAAAGTTACAAATTACCAAAGAGTTCCACTCGAAAATATTATACTGATCGAGTTCGGCCAGCCGGAGAGTTCAGTCTCCCTTTTTAAAAATAAGCATTTCTACTGCATTAGAATAAATTACAAAATGGTCAATGAGTGCGGTTATTTTCACATGTTCCGCAGTACAAATTTAAGATTTTTTAATAATATGGCTGTTGTTATAAAAACAGAGGAAGAAAGTATAGGTAGACATTAATTTTCTATTAAAGTATTAAAATTTTCGACTTAAGGTAATCAATTTAGTTATTACGTTAATTCGTACATTTCAGAGTCTTTAAAGTCAATTTGCGAGGCTATCTCTGTGGCCATGGAGATAGCTGGTTTACCAAAGATTCCTATAGCAATGAATGTCACTTTAGATAGGCGAAAGAGTAAATTAGTGAACAGCAAAGGATCCACGGGTTTGCTGGATATTTCATCATTTCCGGAATTGACCAGAAATGTCTCAGAAACGCAGTTACTAGCTCTTAAAAGTGCAGGTATATTTTCAATAAAAGAATCTACTTTTCCAATAATTAATAACTTCCAAAATATCTTGTTATTGCAGGAACAAAAGCTTTAAGCAACATGTCTGAACAATTTAGCAAGTTAAATAAGTTAAGTCACAGCTTTAGTGCTAGGAAACCAATTGACATAGCAAAAAGTATAGGCAGAAAGTCTGAAACACCTCCCAAACCCACTTTTACTGTTGGTGGCAGGGATATCTCAGGAAATGTGCAAGGAAAACATAATAGCAGCAGTAGTAGTAGTGACGATGAAGACATTGACATCCCTCCTGTTCCTTTAGAAAAGCCAGAGAACTTTAGTCATGATAAAAATCTGATGGAAGCATATACTCCATCAATTGGTATCATAATGGGTGTTAAAAACACAGATGTAGTAGACTCTGAGAACAACGAAGACCAAAATTTGTCGATGCGTCCTAACAAATTGTCTGAACAGGGTTCTAATAGGGAAGTTTTAAATATACCACAATCTGGTTCTGGAACCAGTAGTGTAAATACATCTCCTCAAAAGACGCCAGAAATAACTATACAAAATGTGACAGATGAGAAAGAAAGAGTACTTCCACCATCGACATTGACACTGTCTAAAAACATCAGTCATTCAACTGGAGAAGTTGATAGCAAGCTTATGCTTAGTAATATAAATGGAAATAAATTGCAAACGGAAAGCAGGTTGCAAGATAAGAAAAGATCTACGTCTGAACAAGATTTAACTTTGAATATTACATCTTCTCAGAGTGAATCTGCTTTGAAATCGATAAAAACTAATATAACAAATGTTGCAAGTCCTGTGGCATCTACTGCCAAAGATATTTTATCACCTTTTTCGAAGTTTGCAAAAGGCGTGCAAACTTTAGGAGCAAATTTAGATCCTAGGAAACTAAAACCAGGACAAGTAGGATTATCGAGAAATCTCTCGGATCATCACGTGAGACAACGTCAGAAATTGCAAGAAAGCTGGGATTTATGTCAATCTAAGCTAATAGCTTTATAACTTTTTCAAAATAGTTTGAAGTCTGAATGTGTAGTAGCAGATAAACAATTTAAAATTATACAATTTAGAGACATTTTTGCATAAAAAATTTTTAATTCTTTTATTACTTTTAGTATTTTTTAATTAGAATCACGTTGAACATCTCAGTGCACGTGTCTTACATGTCTAATTTTTTTTTTTTAAATTTCAATTACTGCCATCTTGTTAACAAAAATTATATGCAAAAGACACAAAAGATAATTAATTGATAAGATCCTATCTATATATTCTTTCACGTGAACAAAAATTACTTCCCAAAGTACAATGTGGTCAATATTTAATCTGCAGCAAATCCATTTGTGTATGTCTATCTAGAAATTTTCTATTACTCTACATCGATGAGAACAATTGCTCTTAATGCCTACATGAACTGATTACAGTTCGCAAAATGCTTTCGGCATATTTATACGAAATTTTCATCGCGACAGCCTTTTTATAGATTTTACCAAACAAATCCTGGCATTGCATTTAGTCGTTAGATATGTGAAATTATGACTTGACCAAAAAAAAAGAAGAAAAAACAAAAAAACAAAAAAAAAAAAGAAAGAAAGAAAAAAAACATGTGCTTACATAATGGAATTTAATCTCAGCGTTCTTTGGAATTCCAGTGCTTGCTGCATAATCAATTTTGTTTTATTTTTTATGATTTTATTTATTTGTAACATATGTTATAACTGTTCCTTTTGTAAATTTCTAGATTCCTGTGTATACTGGATATTTGTATATTTCTAGACATTAACAAAATTAAAAATTTGTTTATGCAGCAACCTGAATAAAGAAGCTTTGTAGTCAATTATGTATATATAAAGAATTACTTAAAATTAGTAGTCTAATGAATAATGTTATTGCTGGTTAAGACAAGAATATAATAGCAAAGTGAATCTAACGGAGGAAACGATCTCTTTAATGATATGTATAATGTGCAAACTAGCGGTTATTGTAAAGTCTAGACATTCGACGGTAATATACTAATAAGTAAATTTTTAGACTTATTATGAGAAACAGTATCAAATTCGAGAATTATTTTGAATATACGAAAAGGGAGAAAGTGCTTTGTTCATGATGTATCGTATTCTTTTCCATATAAAATTCCAATTGAAACATACAAGGGGTTCCAGAAGAAAAGAACAATCACAGTATTCGTACACTTGCACAGTCACAGTATTATGTATATTAGATATAACCAATTATAGAAAACAAATTTTGCATATGTATTGATATATAGATTATGAAAAAAAAAAGTACATGTTGTTATTTCATATTCTATGTATGATGATTTAGACCAAACGATACGAGTTATGACTCTAGATGGCTAATCTCTTGTACAGACCAGTACTTTAATTATGATAATATTCTATAAACATATGCATAGTTGCACTGACATGTTGATCAAAGTATTGCAAGATAAGAATTTTTCTAGTAAATGTTTTTCCCAACTGCAAATGGATAGCCTGTGATATATAATCTAGCAGAATGAACACAGCCTAAAATAAAAAACAAAAAAAAAAAAAATATAGAAATAAAAATGGAAATAAAGGATGTGTCGATTCTGTAGATAATTTAGAGATGCTTTAAAAAGTACACAAAAGACAGAACTGTTTTCACTCGCTTTAGCAATATTCAACGCGAGATTTTATGCTTATTTATTCATTCTTGATAGACCAGTTTATTTTTAATATAATTTTAACGATTCCTGAGATATTTATTTATCGATACAGTATTACAAAAATTACTGGAGAAGATGAAAATTATATATTTTGTGTTCGTTTTAATGTATACCCATGGTCCAATTAAAGTTGAACATTCAAATATTGTAACATAATATATTATTATCTGTATTTTTATGATAGAACATTACAATCATGACAAAACAACGCACGAATATGTTTATAGCCTGTAGAGGCTTAAATTGCCTTATATATGTAATATATATATATATACTAACAGTTACGTTTTCGAAACTATATATATATACATACATATACATATATACATGTGATACCGCAAACAACTTAGTGATTGTAGGAAAAACGTTATAATAAAATGCAAATAATTCTAACTACTGACTTTTTATTACATTCAAAGTGAAATTCTCTAAATAATACCAATAAAGTGAATAGAATGTATATACAGATAGATTGTACATATGAGTAAATTTTAAACATTAATTTCAAATTTATGAAATTGCAAGCGATTTATTTATTAAATTATATAGTTATACGCAATAGCAAACGGTACCCAGAGTGTATTTCACTTTGAATGAAATGATTTTCGAAAAATTAAATATTTTTTCTTAAATTTCAGTACCTTGAGACAATTCTGCTTTAATCCAATCAATTCAGTAATGCCTTAAATCTAATTATTTCAACTGATTCACTAAAAAATGATTCAGCACTCGTGACCGTAATTCAAATTCATTTGAATTATTAATGGAGGGAAACGGTTGGTTTAACGTACTTTCGATAATCGCAATCGGCACTCGAATCGCATCTATAATCGATTAATTTTATGTTACTCCGCAGGCCACGTGGTATATTTTGTTTTTGTGTGAACGAATATTTCGTGCAAGGTGCATAAATTTCATATTTCACGAATAAATATTTAATTACACAGTGAATAAAAAATTTATACAAGCATGTTTACTTTACCTGTAGTTAATATTGGTATAAATAATTGTTCTTGAATCGTTAGATAATTTTGTTTTTGTTAATTCTTAAACATGGAATGTTTTTGGTCTGACCTGAGTAAACATCCTCAATGTCCACATGGTATTTTTGCCTTAAAACTTTTTATATTTCGATTTAATTACCTAAATATGTGTAAAAATATTTATAATAGCATTCTATTTGTATAGGGCCAACTTTATTATTTGGAACATATGAAAATGGTAAATTGGAAAAATTTTATGTATGTGCTGCTTGTCGCGAGAGGAAGATGTGCAAATTTTACTTAAAAGAAAATGAAAAATTAACAAAACAACAGGCAGCTAAATGGGAACAAGAGAAGAAGCAATTTGTTAATCGTTATCATCATAGGCCATTATATGTACGTTTTAATGAGATAATGTATGTAACACCAGAAAATAGATGTTACTGCCACACTTGTGAACAATTGATATTCAAAACTGAGAAGGATATGATGAACAACCATAAAAATCATGACATAAAGGAAGGTCTTACAGATTATGAAATGAAACATCCAACAGAAATCTTGAAACCTTTAGAAAATTCTAGACAAGAAGCTCAATATTTCTTCACAAAACAATCTACTGAAGATATAGTGAATATACTTGTAAAACTGAAAGCAAAACAAATTCTTTGTATCTGTACTCCAAAAATCCATGAATATATTTTAGAGCATCATGAAGATACAATATCTTCACTCTTATTAGATTTTGATGGAAGATTTGTAAGTTTATTTAAAAATTCAATTATTTTTATTTATTAATAATCATATTGAAATAAACTATGTAAATGTAATATAATCCCATGTTTCTTTATTTATAGCACAATTTTTTTGGGCCATTAGATTATTGTTGGTATAATCTACTGAATAATCATTTTTTTAATGAAAGTGCAGCTCATGTATTTAAAGATTTTCTTATGCAAAATGGAGGAAAGGATACATATTTAGTATGTGATCCACCATTTGGTAGTAGAGTAGAACCAATATCTTGGACTATAAAAAAGATTTCTGAACTTCATAAGAAATGGAATAATATAGAAGATGAAAATAACAGTTTAAAAGTTATGTTTATATTTCCATATTTTATGGAATCTGTAATGAAACAGAAAAGTAATCCACCTGGTATATCCGGAGGTTTGAAAGACCTAAACATGACTGATTATAAAGTAACTTACAATAATCATCCATTATTTATAACAGACACAAAGACTACCAAGATACCATCACCTATTAGAATTTTTACAAATGTATCATTAAACTTAGTTAAACTCCCAGAAGCTCATGGTTATAGATTTTGTAAAAAATGTCAGAAGTGGGTTGCTAAAGAAAATAAGCATTGTAAAAAATGTCAAGAGTGTACCTCGAAAAATGGTCTTACTTATAAACACTGTGATATATGTAAAAGATGTGTGAAACCTTATTGGAAGCATTGTGAAACTTGCACAAGGTGTATTGTAACGAAACATTTATGTGGCCAAAGGCCTCATGTTGTTGGAAAATGTTTTAAGTGTAATGAAGCTGGTATGTAACTTTTATCTTTTTGATGTAATATAATATTATACAAAACTTACAATATAAGATATTGCATTATTTGTAGGACATACTGAAAAAGAATGTGATGTGGATGAAGAAATTGATATAAATACAACAAAGGCTAAAATAGTTAAAAAACGCAAAACTAGCAATAAAAAAGCCAACATTAACAATGCCAAAAAGCGGAAAATAGGCGATTCTTGTGTATCTGAAGAAGATGAGAAAAACATTTCGATAAGCAAAAATACTACTAAAGTATCCAAAAAATTAGAGAAGAAAGGAAAGAAGCAGAAGATATCACCAGAGCTCAAAGTAAAGACTTTGAAAAAACCTCACCTTCTGAAAATGCAAAAAAACATAAAATTACACGATCAATCAAACGGAATTGTAAATACGAAGAAGAAACTAAGAAAACAACAAACGTAATACAACTCTTATAAATGAAGATTGTACATCATTTTCTTTATATTGTACATAAAATTTCTTATTGATGTAATATGTATATAGATATATGTATGTATATATGTATACTTCAATAAAAGAAATTTGAAATATATTTTTTTTCTATGATCTTTTAAGTAAATCAGATACATTATTATGATATTGTGACTATAGCTATACTAATTAATACATGCTTTTAAAATAAGTACTTATCAAATTTCACTTCTAGTAACAAAAATTTTATTTCTATCAATTTGTTATTGTTTACCATTACTATTAGAATTTTTAGAAAATAAATTTTCATGCACAATTAAATTCTCGCGCAATTCGTATTTGAAAATACAACTGAAAGGATTTATGTCTGATTGGGTTTCAAAAAATGGCTGCCCCCTTGACGCGTATATCTTGGTCTATTTTAAAAAGAAATCAGTTCCAGTATAAACAAATCTTAACAGTTTCCGATGTGAATCGTTTTACACAATACAAATGTTCATACACTGAAGAACGAAAATCACGTATTTCCAATAAAACAATTAGAAATACTTTACTTTACGCCGTCTTTTTCTCCGGTTTTGGTTATATTTGGTATAGGTGGAAGGATGATTACCAGCACTGCCTCAACAACTCGACGAATTCTATGTTTGCAGTATATGCTAAACAAGCTTCTTGGAATGATAGTAATAATAGAAATAAATATAATTTTATAGCAGATGTAGTAGAGAAATCAGCTCCCGCAGTAGTATACATTGAAATTAAAAACACCAGGAAGTAAATACAGATTTATATCTACAAAATAAATATAATATGAGATAATTGTAATTTGTTAGCAATCATTAATGAGAAAATAGGTATGATTTTTCTACAGGTAAACCATTGAACATCAGCAATGGATCTGGTTTTATAGTTGAATCAGATGGTCTTATATTGACAAATGCTCATGTTGTTAATGCCAGACCTAATACTATTGTTAAGGTAGCTTTTATAGTGCAGGATGTAGATATTCTTATATTATAAGAATTAATATGTGAACGTGTTTTTTCATTTTTATGCAATCTGTTTCAAAGGTACGCCTTTATGATGGAACTACTTATACTGGTGTCGTAGAAGATATTGATATGCTCAATGACCTTGCAACTGTGAGAATTGACAAGGTTCATATCTGTTGTATATAATAACGTATTTATATTTTTACATTATTATTATTAGTAAAGATTCTTTTTTACAGAAAAATTTACCAGTTATGAAACTTGGTTCTTCTGCAAATCTTAGGCCAGGAGAATTTGTAGTTGCTATTGGATCTCCATTATCTTTAAGTAATACAATTACAAGTGGTGTAATAAGCAGTGTAAACAGACATAGTCAAGAACTTGGTCTTGATAAACAGATGGCTTATATCCAAACAGATGCTGCAATCACTGTCAGTGTATCATTACCAGTATTTTAGTTTATACTGAATATTTTTGTATTAAATATTGTTCTTTTGTAGTTTGGAAATTCGGGTGGTCCATTGGTTAATTTGGATGCAGAAGCAATTGGTATAAATGCAATGAAAGTAACATCTGGTATTTCTTTTGCAATACCCATAGATTATGCAAAAGATTTTTTGAAAAGAGCAGAACTGCGTAGAAAAGGCAAAGGTATAGTATTTAAGAGAAAAAAGGACAACAAAAAATGTTTAATGTGAGATCTTTCAAATAAAATATCATTGTACTAGGTATGAAACACATACCGGAAAAGGTAAAAACTCAGTATATTGGAGTTACAATGCTTACTCTCACATCCGATCTCTTTTATGAATTGCAAAAGAAATTGAAAGGAATTTCACATAATGTTACACATGGTGTTCTGATTTATAAAGTAAATATAGGATCGCCAGCCCACATGTATGTTTCAACAAACATTATTGTTATATTATATTATTAAATACAAATATACTAATTAATAAAAAATATATTTTTATGTAAAAATTTCAGAGGTGGTTTACGAGCTGGCGATATTGTAACGCATGTTAACGACGAACCAGTGATATCCTCAGCTACTATCTACAAAGCTATAGAATCAACCAAAACCTTGAGATTGGTTGTGATTAGAGAAATGCAAGTATTGCACATTCGAATCGAGCCAGAAGAAATTTAAATCGCGCAACCAGTAATACAATTTACTTCAACATTGAAAATGGAACTTAAACAAATCTCCTACCTCATTTAAATATTTCACTAATATGTTATGTATCATTTATATTTTGTTTTTATTTTTTTCAATTTTGCAATACAATGATTCTATACTGTGTTAATACTTCAAATACCGCTGAATCGTTCCTACAACAAAAAATTAACGCTATCCGGTGAGATATGTTCCAATTATCCCAAAATAGAATTCCTTTGGATCTTTTTTATTTCACTTTTTCTGTGGCCGCCACGAAGACTGATGTTGCGTCGAGGCCCCTGTTACGATAGGGAACTTTCTTCTGCGTACATGTATGTGCGTATGTACGTCGGGTGTGGTCCATTGGCATGACTGCATTATGTTTATGTTGTTTACGACATAAGGCGACCTCCGCAAATATGTGGCCGGATCTCGGGGAGCGTAGGCGTGGTCCGAGTGGCTTCCAGCATTTTTTCCGAAAACGCTTTACTGGCCGCGGCATCTTGTTGGAATTCTAAGCTATGTTTGCACTATCACAATAAGTTATAGAAATATTACAGCAGTCACAGCAATTTTTCTCTATTTTTAATGGACTGTTTTAAATAATTTTCTTTAAACCTAAAATTTAAACAGAACTGTTTGTTAGTAATTTTGAAAATTGACGAGGTCTGCGCCAATTTATAGGTAGACAAAGAAAAAATTATCCTCAACCCCATAATTTTGTATATAAACTTATTACATTGTAGAAATGATAAATATATTTATAACAACAATTATTCCGACTGTATTACAAAGTATCAATTGCCAATCCAATACTTCATAATAAATATTTTTTTATTATGATTAACGTTCATAATTTATAACATTAATCCCTAATGATATCAATAACAAGAAGAAAATAAAAAATTGTAAAATCAAGTGTCCTTCATGGCTATAAGAATGTAACATTACACCGCGAATAAAGTTAATAGTAAATGAGCCTATATACCAAGGTAGTTTGTATCTTGCTTTGTCTATTCATGTTGTTTCACGGTTCGTGCTTCTACGATTATCATGCCTCTAACATCATTTCATTCTTTTTTCCTACATGCTTCTAGTTTCTCGCGTAGACAGCCATCTGTTCCCTGATTATCCACGCTTTTGCCGTGTGAAGCTCGCCTACGAGGGAGCGTTGTCACTTCCTACGTGCGTGCTCGGCAATTCTCGGTAGCTGGAGAACAAACGGCCATCAAGGCGATCGAGACTCGATATCTGCGGACCACAGAGCGGCCAGCATCGCCTACACGAAGTTACACGTTGACTTTCCACCGTACGATGACCAGCAGCGAGAAATCTCCTTAAGAGACCATGTACGCTCGCACGAGGGAACGTGCTCCGTTTTCCAATATACATACGACTGATGTTGTTCGATGGCTATATCGAACCGGGAGTCCTAGAAAAATGGCGGGGATTAAAGAATGTGGAAAAGAAATTGATTACACGCAGCCTAATTGGTCCGAGCGATCGTTCCTTAATGAACGTTATCTTTTCTCTTTTTGGATCGAATAATTTATTTTTTTGAATAAAATTTCGAAAGGTCACAATGGGAGGAGTGGGGAAATCTCGGATGAAAAATATTAAGAACGCGATGTGTAATACTAAAAATTTGTCCTCATTATCTCAGAAACTATTAAATTACAGAAGTTGAAATTTTACATTTAAGGGTTCGTTCTCAGAGACGTATGGGCGAACCGGGTGACCGCTAGAGGTCCTGAATTTTAATTGGCCCTCGAAATGAGACTAATATATAATAAATTATTTTATAAATAAAAAGTTACTTTTATTTTGTATTATTATTATCGCGATGATTGAAAATTCCGGAAAGAATCTCCTGCAATGTATACAAATAATCCTCTAATAAATACTGCAAAGACAGTAGAAAAATGTTAAGAAATCTGTGAGTCATGCTTACACGTATCTTCACCATAAACGATCAATCTCTCATCAGCCTTCCTATAAATAAACCGTGCATACATTCGCGACTGTGTACTCGAAACTATCTATCTCCAAACTCGAAGCCAGACCAAGAAGATATACCACCCAGGACTCACGACTCAAGGAATCCGTTCCTCCAATCAACCACACCAAAAGCATCGCGAGGGCGCTGCGCTCGCCTTTCCAGCGTGTCTCGGTTGACACTGACAAATAATTCCACCCGTGCCCCGTCGCCATTACGCTACAGGACCATGGATGTCCGCGATATGCGGCGGCTGAACAATCGCGTTCGTTTGATCATTTGACTGGCCACGTCCGGGTCATCGGGAGTAGCCATAGCGTAAGGCCTTGGCGTGACGGGTTTTATTGGGACAAGGGAGGATTCTCGGATGACCGGGTGAAAAAGACTGCGGCAGTCGAACAATTTCGCCGTGGCGATTGGTATACGAGCCAAGGCCGGTCGAATTGTTGCCGCGAAAGGCATCGCGAAACGCAATCACGCGTCCCATTGTACATGGGGGACCATCGATCGAAGAAAGGGAGGAGGCTGGTTCCCGCGTGAACTCGTGTCGCCGCGTGGCATTGATTCGAAAAAGAACAAAGGAACGATCCGGGACGAGTTTAACGACGTTGATCATCTCAATGGCGCAATTACTCGGGTTGTTCTACCGGGAATGGATTTATGAGTGGCTGTAAGAAGCTTAAACGTCGGGCAATTACCCTCTGCTGAGTGGAGGGGACTCCCGGGCGCAATCGTTCGGCGGGAATTTCGTTGCGGTTTCTTTTGGGGTTCCTTTCTCGACGGGAGGAGCTGGCTCGTTGCGAATTTTTTCCCCTGTCCTTTGCTGAACCCCTGCGTGTCCTGCCGAGTAACCGTTTTATGGAGACCGAGATAATGATTGGATAAATCCGAAGTTGGAAAGGGAACAAAGGAACAAAGCAACATAGGTTAGGTCTGGAGTTCTCGAACTCTTTTTGAATGACTTTGATCATACTTACAGCTCAATTTAGCTTTGGATTGTATCTTTGACTTAGTTATGATCACGGAAAACTGCGATTCCGATGGATTTTAATTATAATTTGTGTAATTGCAGATTATTGAAATGGAGTCATAGGGGATTATACATGTTGCCTTCTTTGCTCGAATCTGCAACTGAATGCACGATCTATAGCTCTTGACCGTAGACTGAGATAAGACTCCCATCGAGTAAACAAAAATACTCTTTGCTACGGCCTTGGACTAACTTGAATCCAAGATAAGATCAAAGATTTGAAGAAACACTACTAGATCTTACTTCTTCGAAACATTTCAACGTGACTTTCTTACTCGAATTTAGATCAAAATCGCTTACTATTTCTCACACTTTTCCTTTAAAGAAATCAGACAGAAGTTCTTTTTTCCACAGTCTTCTTCTATCTATTAGATCCCACTTCTCCGAGGTATTCTAACCTAACTTTCTTCCTCGAATTTACGATATACATGTTGGAAACACTGCTTCCTCTTCTCTGGTTTACTTTTCAAAGAAGCTCAAGTAAATTCCGTTGTCCACGGTAAGTAATTCCATTCTTTCCGTCCGTGTCCAAGTACAGCCTCCGGTATCTCATTATAGAAAACGCGAAAAGGATCTAGTTTCTGAGCGAGGCGGCGAGGAAACATGATGTGAGCAAATAAACGGCCTGCGAAGAAGAAGAAGCGGAGGGCGTGGCGAAGGATGCCGGATCCCGGATCGAGGGATCGCGTCTCCAAGTATTCGGTGAACGGATCCGCCTGTCCTTCGACGATTCCGCTGGTTCCTGGTTCGAAGACACCGCCACCGGCTCGCTCGTCCCCTCCGCCATGTATATAAGTCAAAACCAGATCGGAAGCAAGGTGCACAGGCCGAACAGTCCTTCGTCGAGAAAGGAGGTTCGCGGGAATACACTGACCGATCTCACGATGCAGACTCTGGTAAGTGACACTATGACTAGATCTTCTATTTTTCTATCGATGAACAGCTAGTTAGATTCATTTGCTAGATTAAGCTGATTAGCTTTATCCGAGAGTTGGGTTAGGGCTGTTGCTTGAGGAAGAAAATGTTTGAGTGTGTAAAAGGGATGGAATGGGATGGGTCATTGTTGGTGACCCCTAATTAGGAGTAGGTAAACAATGGTAATTATGATACGGGGATTAATAACAATGGGATTTTACTGATTTATTTATTCAGGAGGGAATAGAGATCATTTTGTCTTAATTTTTCTTTCTTTTGTTTCTTAATTTAGAAGTTGACTGTTCTTAGTGTCTAGTTTCCTATATTGTGTCTTCATAGAAACTATGACTGAAGTCTATTCTTTAATTACTATTGTGATTAATAATTAATTGTCTTTGATTAATAAGCGAGTATCTTGGATTTGAATTCCTAACATCGAATATAATTCGTTACTCATTTCGATTTCATAAATTTTGTATTTTAATCAAATTCGAGTCCTCGGGAAGGATGCAAAAATTGTCCTCTCCCGTGATTAGCACGTGGTACCATATTCTTGAAAGTCAAATGACCGTCAGCATCGTGTGTCACAATTCGAAATCAATGCTATGGAGAACGTGGAGGGTCTAAGTGCAGCCTTTTCGTTTTCACGGGCTGCTCGATCGTTTCTGTGGGCCTCTAGCCGTCGTCGTGGCCACTCGTTCGCCTCTTATTGGATCGTAAAGAGAGCAGGATCCCTGGCCTCATGCAAGTATAAACCCACCCCTTCTGACGCGACGAGAATATCTCGTTCGTAAAATTCGACCGATCCGTCGAATCGTCAACCTTGAGTGGTTTCTAGAGTCACGAGCTGTCCCGTTGACGATTGCCTTGGGAGAGATTTGTCCTTCCTCTGCTTTTCTTCCAATCCAAACTGTCACATCTTTCCGCGGTTGTTTATAGGGCGTGTACGACGGACTGAAGCTTTCTAGAATTGTCCCTGAGATTTTTATTGAAATTTCCAACCAATCGGCTGTCGTGTAATCTCTTACGGGTTCAAGAAATATTTCCTCTGAAGACACCCAGTCCTTCCATACCTTCGCCGTTGATCCTGCATACAAATAACTTATTGTTGGAAGAATTTTGAAAGATTTTGAATTCTTAAAGTCATCTAATACTTTCCTTTCTAATATTTTATATGGTGTGTCCAATAAGTTCACTGAAAGAGCCATTTTCTTTTCCAGATTCCATTGATCTTGGCTCTTAGCCTAGCCTCAGGCACGCAGCTGAACCTGATCCCATACGCGTACCTGTCGAACCCGCTTCCGGTGTTCCACCAGTTCCAGAACACGAGGACAGGAGAGCACGCGTACAGCTACGCTGGCGGACCATCTGCCAAGGAGGAAATCAAAGATGCCGACGGGGTCCTCCGTGGCTCGTACAGCTACGTAGACGCCAACGGAATTCTCCAGTCAGCTTTTTACGTCGCTGACGAGAACGGTTTCCGGGTAGCTGCAACGAATATTCCTTCAGATGACAACGTCGAAGCAGCATCCCACATCATCCTTGCTAGAAACGCGGAAGGTTCGACATCCAGTCGCAAAAGGCGTAGCATAGAGTCCATCTCTAACCCCAACGACAATAAGCAAAGACAAGAAGACTCACAGAATCTCCAAAAGGATGACACGCAGGCTGCGTTGAAGGGTATATCGCAACCTCTGCTGCTGACCAACGGCATCCCTCTGGCGACCTCGCATCAGAGTCAAGTTCAAGTGCACAGCAGTGCGCGGCTGGATGTGACGGAAGGCGAGGCCAAGGCGAAACCGGTCGACCTGCAACCGATCCTGCCAGTACAGACCATATTGGGAGGCTTACCAGTGCTAGCAAGAGCGCCTACCTACCACGAGAACCGCATAGAATTGCACAAGGAGCTGGGTATCGAGGGTCCCAAGCCCAAAGACGCGGTTAAGATAGACGCTGAACCGTTGACAATCCTTCGTTCTTCACCATTGGTTGTCCCACTTCCTCAATACCCTATCCTGTATTCCTCTCCACCTGCTCGAATAGTCGAATCTTCGGAGACCAGCGACAAAGCTGAAGGTATCGCTGATATTTCCAGCATCGTTCTTAAGGACAGTATACCTTTAGCCTTGGAGAAAAAGGATATTCCAATTTTAACGACTGGAATCGTGAAAGAGGCAGTTCCTCTGGTACCAATCGTGAAGGATGCAGCTAATTTGGCTACAGCCACGACAACCACGACCATCACCAGCCATGGAGTCAGTCAGATTCATGGGAACTCGAAGGTGAACGTTGAACCAACGCTGTTAGTTAAGACTGCACCGATTGCTCAACTACATCCGATCGTCAATGTCCCGGTCTATCTTCATTAGGCTGATGGGTTTGGCTAAGTCGTCGGTTGAGGATTTTGGAAGATTTTGGATGCGACATTTTGGGAAACGTATTGATCTGTGAGACAAGTAGAAGCTTGGAGATATCTGCGACCTCTGATCCAGGTAGAAACGCTTTTGTTAGAAGCGTGTTCTTCGGGATGATCGGTCGCTAGCGAGCAGTCAGCGAGAGTGTCGATCGGAGATGGGTCGATAGCTCGTTCTACTGGCGCACGCCGTTTTTTTTATATTTCGTCACTTCATTCTCTGCATCGGGAATCGCTTTAACGATCGATCTTTCGTTAAATTATTGCTCATTGTTCATTGCTCGACAATAAAAATGATTTCTCGTGTGTAAAGACGGTTCTCGCTTCCTGGTTCTTGACATCCCTGGTCTTCCTTTCTTGAGTCAATCGAATTTATAGACACATTTACGTTATAAGTAAGAAATCTTCGTGATTGTACTTTGGAATACTTATCGTTAGAAATTCCACGCGGAAAGTGGTGTTAAATGACCTACCATCGAATCGAGTGGGTCGAAATCACCCTATAGGATGTTAAGGTTACCAATCGCAATTGGGATTCTTCGAGTTCAATCAACTGTCACGTAAAGCCTTATAAACGTAAATTCAAAGAGGTACAAAACCTTTGACAGGAGTCTAATTACAATCTACAGACATAGCTACTAAATCAAGTAAAAAAAAAAAAAACAAAAAGCACCCCGTCCCCAATTAATAAGAGCCATAAAAGTTCTCCAATTCCGCAGGCTCTACTCGAATTTCTTACAAGCAACCTAACCCAGCAACGTAAACGAGAAACTCAAGCCATCCTCGTGCTTTCATCGGCAAAACCTAATGCCTGTCACAATTATGCCCGTAGACCCTAGAACAGCCATTTTCTTAGAGCTGGTCTCGGTGAGCGGGTTCGTCGACCCAACAGGAAAATGGCGGCGAATCATCGCGTGTCCAGTCCTCGTATTTACGCGACACGCGTGTCCGGTTTGCTTGTTTTTGGCGTATCGAAGCAGGAAGGATTCCCTGGACGGCGATCGAACGTGGTGGCGCGTTTGTCACGGCCGCTTGGTTCCCGTGGGAAATGCGCCGCACACCCTTGACCTTGAACGCCATTCAGCTTCCCATTATCCGGAATATATTACAGCATTAAAGCGGCGCGCGTGTCCAATGAAACGTCGGATTAGCGTCGGCTCTCCATGACCGTACACTTTCCGTCGTTTTCTTCCCGGGTTCTCCACGAATTCCGTGGATCGTTTTCCATCTACCCGTTGCGGGAGACTCAGCGATCCGGCACTCTGGTAAAGTGAATCTGCGGTTTAATGGTTATGTTTGAGAATCTACAGGTTGCTTCAAGATTATATTTTGTAGGTTCTATAGATTGCAAGTGGGCAAAGGAATAGTGGAACTTTGGTGTTGGGTTTAACTTGGTGCGTGAGATGTCTCTAAAGGTACTTGAGGTACAGGAAATATTACAATGAGAGAGGTTATGTTAAGGATTAAGGGAACAGGAAACTGTTAATAAGCGATTGTGCTGTGGGAGTATTACAAAATAAAATACTGGGAATTTTTTAAATATAAAGCTATATCGATAAGGAAATTGTACCGTCCATTTTGATGAAATGTATCACAATTACAGAATAGTTAAAAATAGTCTCTCTATATCTTTGTCTATGTGCCATTGTCCATGTTGTGAGATAGGTTATATCACACTATACTTGGGATATACTGAAGTTGTACCGAGGATTCCTTTCTTATACGAGGGTTTCATATAAGGAAATAGTACTTTAGATTAGAACTTGTTGATATATAGGATGTTCCAAAGCTGGAGTCAAAGTTTTGAAATTCTTGTTATTGGGAGAAGTTATATGTTAGTTCCCCTGGGAAAGAAATGAACTGGGTATAAATTTTTCAAAATAATAATAATTGCAACAGAAAATGTATAAATGTATAATCGTCTGTATACAAAGACGTTATGTTGCAGGCTACGGAAACTCAATTATAAAATAAAGGAGCGAACACGTAAGATCTATTTATGGAAGCTATTCGGATTATCCTTCGTTTATGTGCTCGCTAAGACCATGTTTCCTTTCACGATCATAAAATTCCCTTAGCCGTTAAGAAGTCTTATCTATAAGTGATTTTCTGGAACCTTTGTATAGAGAGCTTTAGAGGTGGAAAAAGAAATATATACTTAGCAAACATACTAGGAAATTATACCTCCCTTCCTTAAATTCTCAAAACTGGAGCAAAATCTCCGACTCCCTTTTCTGAAACTTCATCGAAAACATATCAGAGTTCAACGAATAATCAAATCGGGACACCGTGTACCCTCGTTGGAAAATCAGAGCTCCCGAAATAAGAAGCTTAACTTCAAACTACTTCCAAGTCAATTTTCCCAAACAAGGTTTCCAGGACATCAGTTGTACGCTCATGGCTACCAATATACAACACGCCCTTACCATTTTTCAAATCCTCGCTCGATAAAGATAAAAGCCTAGAGAATATAATCCATCGTCCTAGAACATACACATATACGATTAATAAAAGAATTATAACGAATTCCATACAAATACATATACCTTCCAATTTTTATAAAGATCCATCGTTTGATCAAAATGACATAAATTTAATAATTATTACAGAAGAATTACCAATATACAAATGACACATTGTGAAACAATGGACTATAATTCTTACCCCTTGCAAGCAACCAACACCTCAATCACGTAGAGTTACCTCCAACGCATAGCCATATCGGTCTCCGTTATTCCGTGTGTAACGACATCGAAAAGTTACGAAACGGTGTCGAAGTAGATTTTCTGACAAACAGCGATCATGAAAGCGATGGAAGGAGGCGGCGGCGGTAGAAAAAGGCCGAAGAATCCGGATCACCTTCCAGCCAAGTCAAGTGCACGGCCAGGGTGAAGGAACTCGGGCCAGATGAGCGGCGCGATTAGAAGCGGCCGAGCGTATCTCGCGCGTATCTCTTAATACGCGTCGAAGCTCGCGGTCGCGCTTGTCCGCGAGCGCGTGGGCGTGCCGTGACGAACGAGCCGCGGAAAGCCGGGTAGATTATACGCGCGGGATTACAGAAAATCGCCTCATTATCGAGCGGCTCGTCTTCGTCTCCAATCGCTTCTTTACTCTTTGATTTTATTCCTGTCTTGTGAATAATAGAATCTTTTCTGGATTCCTAAAAGTAAAAGTTGAGTTAAAGATAGATTGAGATAGATATTCTTAAGAAAGATTTTCTATTTATATTTGTATATATTTATTATTTATTAATTTGTAGGTAATGTTAGTACATACGTGTTATTTTGCAATATGGAAAAAAATTGTTTCTAATGTGGAATTGCTTACGAGAAAAGTAGGTGAATTTAGTGGAAACAGGTGGAATAGTGATTCTAATAGGTTACTGGGTGATTCTAAAATTTGTTGTGGTATTTGGGAATATTTTAATCACTCAAATGGTAATTACCTGTTGAAAAATATTTCGAGATATTTTGGATATTATATTTGTTAAATTGTTTCAAGTAATTCTACACACCACTGTAACAGTACTAATTGTAGAATTTCAGTTGCGTTGAATAATTTCAATTGTATTTGTTACATTCCAATAATTCCAATTATATTATTTCAACATGACTAAGCATTTCGATTTTACCAATTTAAATTTCAATCGCTTCTTTTCGTAAAAGCGAGTAACTGAGATTCTTTCCATAACCTCTAAATACTTATTTAGGAATCACAGTTTCGGATACTTATTTAATGACTTTAAGACATCCTGGAGTTATATATAGAAACATAATTGATACGTTGCTCGTTTTTATGCGTGCAGAATGCAATTCGTATTTGATACAGAAGTTTATGGGTCTGCCAAGTTTTTGCGAGATTCAGAACCGGGTTCGGTAAACCTCTTAACGATATGTCGTCGAGGTTAATTGACGTTTGGGGGTTTCGACATTGAGATCTTTGTTTCTCGAATCTACTTTCTTTTTTGTACTTATACAAAAGCCATTTTAATATAACGAACTTTCAAAGTCTGTTTTCGATATTGAAATCATAGTGTCAAAAATGTATTCTTTTTTTATACCTACATCATATACCTTGGAAACTATTCTTATTGTAATGTCAATTCAGTAAATACTACGACTCAATTAATCTGTTCCAGTTAATAGACCCATTTTTCGGTAAATAATTAGTCTGTATACAACCTCCAAACTTTTTCAAGAGTACGCTTCTGATCCAGTTTAGTATTTTGTAACTTTTTGTCTCTCGATTCTGATATTTTATCAAATATAAAAACCTAACCTTATACATGTCATAAAATAACATTTTTTCGTATATATACATTTTTCGTGTTTAATTTGTCTCACGTGAGGACGATTGCGATTGGTGCGTAGGTAACAGAGGGTGGGGGTGGTTCGGCGATCTCGATAGCCATGCCGTATTTGCAATGAAAACATTTGATGTCGCGATGAAAACGCTCCCCACGGAGTCACAGATAAAGAAACAATTGGCTCGTCCCGTTGTAACGCGCAAAATTCGATATAGGCTTTCGAATATACGCAAGATTATCGTGTAGTGTTTTCTGGAACGTGTTACAAGGTTCGTGAGTCTGTCATTGAAATCTGATGTACGGAATTCGAGTTGCAGAGAAAATGAGGAAATCAAGAACGAGTTATTGCGTACAGCGAGATCGTAAAGGATGATAATGGTTAATAACGTCTACAAATGAGACTTGCAGCCATGTTTTGTGGTAATTGTTGGTCCTGTACGGAGAAATGATCTTTGCAATATCTTGCGTCGTTATCCCGCGGTGAAATAAAATTACGCCTAATTGCGCACCGTACACGTAATGTAGAGGCTGCTTCACTCTTCGTGGACATTGGGTAATTTCATGCTTGAAAAAGAATTCTATTTAATATTTTATTATTTTGATAGAAATTTGGCGATATTGAAAAGAGAATTTTATAGAGATCGATAATTATAAATTAATTTCTATTTTTATTTCGAATATAGATTTTTTAATTGCGTATATAGTTATTTTTATATCAGTCAAAAAAGACTATAACATAACAATAGAACTAAGTGCATAAATTATTCTTATCACTTCGATTTATTTACATTTCAAAATTTTAAATATTCTATCTCTAGGATATTTGGACCTTTTGTAAGATTCTTCTGTAAGAGAACTATAATTGCCTCTCTAACTTTGAAAGCATTTAATAACACCCAATATTTTCCCCCTTCACCATAGTTCATTCAACTTATTTCTTTCTTTAAGTATTATCAAATGTATTATAATTTATCCCACCCTCAAGATTTCTACAATACCTACAATCACGAATGTTCTATGACTCGCTAGTTTTGAGTGGCGCTGTAGTACAGGGTCTGAAATTGGCGTGGAGAGGAGCGTGGCATTGAGAAGGTTGGCGCGCATGTCTCCATGGCGGTCATTTTTCTCTGACCGGTTACTGTTACTTTACGGGGCCACGAATGATATTGGGCCGGCCAAGACGAAGGCGGAAAGGAACGACGATTCACACTCGCGATAATAGAAACGTCCAGCCGGCTATGCTGATAAAAGGACCAGTATATGTTATGTGAGCGCGACCAGATAACTCATCGCTCGATAACAGGCAGCGCAATAACGATTTCGTTGTGACTCGCGACTGGATATTCCGCCAAGCGAGTTTCTTTTATGAAAAATTCCAAGTCGAACATGTTGACTGAAATATAAGGTCCCTTCAACTTTGTTTCTTTTCTTTAAATTGTCTTATATGGTGATTCCATAGGTACTTAATAGAGGAAAGTTTAGAATAAACTTGTATGTTGAAATTGAGGTTAAACATAGAACTTTAAGATGTGTTAGATATCTGTTTCTTGAAATGTTTTTGTATGGAGTTAAATTTTATGGTCTTTTCTATCTATCCTTGACTATGTGTAAGGGTAGTTTATAATCTTAAGTATTTGAGAGAACATTGACAATAAAATGGAATTACAAGGCATAAATTCATAAAAAAGGTTAGCGAATAACATCATTCATGTAATTTATTTAAGTAGATTATTTTAGTAGATCCTTCAATTGGTTTTTTCTTTTTATTTATTTCAGGTTGTTTCTGAATTTTTTATGTTTCAAAAATGATTCACAAGTCAAGTTTCAGAATAGAAATGGAATTGCAAGGTATGAATTCATATATGCTCTTCTCCAAAATTGCTCTAAAAAGCAATCACTTCTCATTTTTCCAAAATTAGTTAATAACATCTCAGAATCTTAATCATTCATCCCAGAAATGTGAATGATTATTTTAAGAGCTCCATTTTCTGCCCTTTTTGCTATAATCTGCATTAAAACTTTTCAGCAAGTAATTCCACATTTATCTACTGCTATTTAACTTTATCTAAGCGAGCCTTGTCACACGAGTACGAGCAGTCCTCGGGTTCTATTTTCGCCGGGAGATAGCATGAAGCAGGAAGCTGATCCTGGGTTGTTCTTGCAATTAATCCATTATCGGGGAACGAATATTAGCTTTAAAGTTGTGTTCGAGCCCTTTCCGCCTGATAACAACGCCTACTCAACTTGTGAAGGCGCTACGTGAACTGTTTTGTCAATCAGGCTTCCTCGAAGTTTCCTGAGAACGACGTAGGACAGGAAGATCAATTGCTTCATTAGCAGATCGTGAAACCGATCCATCTCTCCGCTTCTAACCTCTACTTCTGCTCCTGATCCAATTATATCAGCAACTTCTTGATTTTAACCTCTTCGCCTACAATATCGCGTGAGACTCGTGGTAAGGAAATCGTACCAAACACGACTATCACGAACGAGAGGCGTATTTTGTAGATACGTCTTAACGTAAACAACATGCGTTAGGCTCGTGTAGGCTCGTGGTTAATTTTCGATGTTTTCTTGCATTTGAAAAAGACGATTCGAAGAGTCAGATAATTCCAAAGTGGTAAACTGAATGAAGATAATAATATGAAGTAATCAAACATTCCCGAACATCCTGGAACATCATCAAATATCTACACCAGGTATAATAAATCATAGAAATCGGATGTTCGACTATTTCGTTCAACGTTTATCCAAATTTAACTTGTCCATTGGTCTTCCACAGAAATCATCGGCGTGAATCGGTCAGATAATCCTAAACAATCCGCTAATTAGGCCTATGGAAGCCCAACAACGATAAACAGCGGGAATCCACGACTCTCGTGAACCCGATCGTGATTCACGATTGTTCCTCAGCTTCGTGTTCGATCGTGTGTACTACAAGGAAGAGCTAACGTCCGAACCGAGATCACCAACGGCTAACTAACGATTCCATTTGCTGATTGGCCGGCTGTCCGGGCAAACTTTTCTCCACTGCCGCCCACGAGAGGTCTCTAAACGCGATAAACCGCAAGGTTGCCTAGCCTGCTGGCCGATCAATTAAGATCAATCGGTTTCGCGGTCACTTTTTTCCTCCTTTCAACCTGAGTTTCTTGCTAGAAAGAGGAAGAAGACTCACCACGGTCGCTTTGAAGGATCTTTTCTGGTTTCATTTTTTCGTTCCTTTTTTTACCCCTTTGATATCGGAGGCACCGTGGAGAGACGAGGATCGCGTTTCAGGGGCGATAAATTCGATGAGGTTTGTGGATACCGTTTGGTCTTCTACATGGTCCGTGAAACTGATTTTACAGTGGATATTCCCAATGCAATTATGGTATTTGTCGTTACAGATTTATTGAAATTAATTATATCAATCAATGCTCATTCATCGAATGCAAATTCAAAGTTTAAAGTTCAGAGTGTCATAGAAATGGGAATGAATTTCTAATAAATAGAAGTAGCTGGAGAATTATCTTTTCAATTAGTTAGTAATTTTACTTTTTTCAATTCGAATGTGACATAGGTCTAGAAGAAGTTATTTACTCCATAGTTACGAATCTCTTTGATACTTCAGCAACTAATTCCAAAATAATAACGAAACTCTATCTAACAGGAACTCAATAATCTGAAACCAAAATCCAAGCTCAACCTCAATTAGATACATCTAACTATCTATCAACAAATCAGAGGTGATCGCCAAATGACTTCTAGGAGCAACTGAAACGTGCCAATCAAAGGCCAATTAGCAAGTTATCTTACCTGAAACATAATCTCAATTAACTATACATAACTTTGCAAATCAAAGGCAACAATAGAGCAATTTCTAAAGCAATCAAAATGTACCAACCACAGCCCAATTATCCATAAAAGATTCATAGATCTTCCTGTTCATCGAACCATCTGCATTCCCACCCTCTGCATTCACCCCCAAATTAAAAAGCACGCGAAAGAGATCAATAATCCGCTAAACAGCACGATGATCGATCCCCCTATCATTTTCGTACACGTTCACGGTCCTTATCGAGCGGGAACGTTGGAATTTATGGTGTATTATTCGAAATAATCGTAAATCATCGCCTGAGCGCGAACGACCGGCCGGGATGGCGGAGGGAGAGGGTCGTCGAAAAATGTTCGTACGACGAGCGTTGCCGGTCTCCCCGTAAATCAGCCGGTTTTTCGACGATGTCCGGCTTCTGTGCACGGAAAGCAGTGATCGATTCGTATTCAATGGGCCGAACGTTCAACGAAATCGTCCTTGTTCCGCCATTGAAACGTGGACGCAAGAAAAATTCGCCCTGCCTTAAAAGGACTCGCCACGCAAGGAGGACTCTTC
>NW_016908639.1:697690-730448 GCF_001483705.2 Eufriesea mexicana | reverse complement strand
CCTTAAAAGGACTTCCCAAGCAAGGAGGAAGCTTCCGATTATACAACGCACAATGCTACTTGCCTGTGTTTCTCTTCCGTAAGTATCTTTATCTTTTTCGTTTTTCCTCCTTTTTCCTTTTTTTTTTTTTAATGGAGAATAATTCGTTTGCAGGAGGAGGACGAGTTGGACAACAGCGGTGTCGAAGAAATTTTTTGGTGGGCTTGAATTATTTGTAAGAAGGGGTTGCACTGGTCTTTCACTTTGTATTGGATCCATTGTTTCAAATCGCTCAAAGAAGAGGAATCGGAGGAACTAAAGGTACGTGTTTGAAATGCGTTGATGGGGTTTTTGACCCACCTTTGGAGTCATGTGTTTGTCAGTTTTAAAAATTGTTTGGAATATTTATTAGCATATTATTTTGTCGACGAATAATTTATTTATAGTGGTCACTGATTTTTAGATTTTCTGTTAGAAGGTTTCTATCTTTTTCAAGTAGGTAGATTCGTGTCTTATTTGCAAAGAAAATTTTGGTTACAAGTAGTTAAAATTCTGTATTTTAATTTTTAATTTATAAAACAATTGTGATTCGACAATGGATCGTTAAAAGAAATATTCTACAGAAATTTTGTGTTAATTTCTGAAATAATTCAGTAGATATAGAATATCGCGTTTTATGTGAGATTTTGAATAGAAGCAAGAAGAAATTTGAGGTTTACTTGTCTCGAAAGTAAAGGCAGAAAATATTTCTACGATTTACACGCGGTTTCAAAGTTAGAACTTCTGAAATGAAATCGTGTTACGTAGTTGCAAAGAAAGTATTATTTCCTTTACTATATTCCAACAGGTTTCAAGCCAGAAGAATGTGGCCTAGATTTTTCGTAATCCCTCCATGTATTTTACGATATTCCTGGAACATTTTACTAAACCTTTAAACAAAATTTTCTACATGCAGGTATCACGAAACTTTCTTAGTTCGTATAAGTAACTACATCCATTTTGTAATTTAAGGATTGAGAACTAGACGTATAAGAGACGATGTATACCAAAGATAACAAGTCTCAAAAAATAATTTGCATTTAGTAAAATGTTATTTATAAACAAGATATATCAGAGTACTTTGTACAATTTGCAATTATATTTATTCCAATATTCATAGTTTTATTGATTAAGAAGAAAGAATTTTCAGTGATCTCAAAAGAAAAGAAGATTTGTAAAATGCCATTATATAAGCATTGAAAAATATATTACTACAAAATACTTAACAAGCAAATTCTAGTACATCAACACTCTATCTCCATTATAATATGCTAATTAATATTCCAATCATCAACAAATTACAAATATCTCTCAGGAACCTCCATTGACTACAAAAATCTTTAGATAGAGAATAAATTATTGAAACTGAATAATATTTCAGTCAATAAATAGTTATGGAAATTCCACAAAACCTATAACTGGTCACAGAAATTTTTAAATATGGAAGATTATTACACCCCAAAATAATATCATTTTAACTTAGGACCAATTCGAGATAAAGATATATCCATACTAAACGTGATAAAGATATTAAATTATAATTTTGATGCTATATATGTATGGCAATAATTTATTTTAGAGCATAAAAATAGTCTGGTTTCACGATCGGTGTTCGTTTATAGACGCGAGCAAAAACCACGCGGCAGAATCGTATCGAGATCAGACAGCAATGGCGGACCGGTGTGCATTTAAAGAGACGAGCTACCGCTATTCTCGTTCTTTTCCCTTTTGTTCGCGGCTTGAACCACGCGCTTGCCCTTACGTCACGATCCCCCACGTTATTTATGCCGAGCTTTTACGAGGGCCGCTCGTAATTTTCACCTGGCGAATTTTTCTTTACGATACCCGGTGTCGATTCGACCAACAGGTCGGCCGCAGCAGTTGTGTATACAGTAACGCTCAAAAGTTGCGGATTATTTCCATAACATAGATGTTTTGCGATTTAACACCGGCTATCTGTTGTTAGTAATTTTTATCATCGATATTATTCAGCTAAGTTTATTATTAATCTCAACTATTAATTTAAATTTCCATTTTTTAATAAAATTTTGAAATAGAAGTTTGGTTATGTTTCGATTTGATATTTAACTTTGGATATTTTATTTTATTTTCTAGCTATAAAAATATTTTTATTATTTTGCAATTTATAGGTTTAAGTGTTTTAATTATGTTTAATATGGTGATTTGTAGCTACTAATTTTTGTTGTTTAATTCTGGATATTTTATTTCTTTGTTTTAACAACTTACAGGTTAAGTATCATAGCTGTTTATATAGTAACGTACAATGTTAGGGATTTTATTTCCTTAGTGACTTTTTTAGTAATTGATATTACAGGATTCTAGTCTGAAACCATTTTTATTCAAGAGATTTATGAATAATTTCAGGTGACTTATAAAGTATAATAAACGAGAATAAATAATGCATCTTTTCTTTGATTTTATCTTAATCATATCGTTACTAAAGATTCCCCCCTATATTAAAATAAACGAGGAACTCAGAGGAAAGTAGATCAAATGATAAAATTTTCAATTTGAAGGGAACCATGAACAAAGTGAAACTTTGACCAACATAAAAAAGTTAACATATTCCCAAACATTAAAACATCTTATTACCCGCACTCGTAAAACCTTAGAATTTCAAAATGAAATTCCCTAGACTCCTCTTTCAAACTTATCTCATTCTCAAAGCAAGAAAAACAAAAGAAAACAAAGGAAAACATCACTTTTATACCAGGAAACATCACTTCTTTCCAAAAATGACTCATAACCTAAATCAAAAAAGAAACTATTACTAAATTTGTTACATTTATACCACTTGTACACTTCAAGAGGAAAATTACTGAATTTGCTAAACTCGTACCACTTGTACACTTACAAAAAAGAAATTACTAAATTTACTACACTTGTACAATTAAAAAAGAAAAATTACTAAATTTACTACACTTGTACAATAAAAAAAAAAAAAGAGAAAAAATTCCTCGAAAATTCCACACCTGAGAATCTTCGGAATCACACTTGTACCACGTCTGCAACATCAAAGAGGCAACAGTCCTCGTACCCTATTATTACTAAGCACAATAACAGTCACACAGAAACGGCCAGGCGAAAATATACGTCCCTTTCCTTCCGATTGTAAGCAAATGGGAAATTCTCAGCCATCGGGACTGAAGATCGTCAGAGACTTTTGCGCAACGTTGTATGCACGCGTGCCCACGTGCGTTCGCGAGGAACGTGCATCACGAGGAGCAACAGATAGGCCGACGACGGTGGAAAAAATGATCGTTAAAAGGCACGCAGCGCTGGGATTATTTCTGGTGGAAAGTTTTACGAGCGAAACGCGCACCGTCGCGCAATAAAGACGTCGACCCGACCTCTGCAAGCTCGTAATTTCGAACGCCGCTTAGGACGGCCAGTTGGGACGATTACTTTGGTACCTGGACTAATTGAGATCGCGCTCCGGACGAAGGATTCGCGGAAGTCGGGGGAGTCGAACGATCTCGGCCCCTTTTTTCAAGGTGTCCACTTCCATGGGCCTGACCGTGCCTCGGGTAATTGCAACAGTTTAATTATCGGTTACCTGGCAAGTAGCCTTTGGTTAATTACATCTGTAACTCTTCGATGTTCAACAGCGCAATCCGTTAGGTCTGTTAACGAGAAATGTACGTATAATACATCGTTCTTTATTCCTCCAATTATTTCTTCTTAATATGTTGCCCAAAGTTGCTCATTTTTCATGAGCATGGTCTTTTGTATCTTTTCAGAATCATGATGCTTCTGCACGAACACCTGGAGACCACCTGAACCATCGATATAATTTAGCGCAACTGTTACAAGAATTAAATCGAAATTTCTTGTAAGCAAAAATTTCCATTTGCTTTTGAGAAGATGAGATAATGTCTAACTACACCTGAAATAGTTTCGCTTTGATTTCAGAAGGAAAGCTTCTGATCTAAGGATGCTTTAGAAATAGTCAGATAAAATGGAACCTGTTTCACAACAATTCTTCAAAAATAAAATTAACGTGCTCCGAAGAACTTACTCACCCAAAATTATGGATGTCTCACGAAAATATCCTTCTACAAACGTCAACTTTAAAAAGAGAAGAGTCACAAGGATCAAAAGAGATTGGCCGAAATAAAGTTAAGAACTTACTCACCCAAAATTATGGATGTCTCACGAAAATATCCTTCTACAAACGTCAACTTTGAAAAGAGAAGAGTCACAAGGATCAAAAGAGATTGGAAATAAAGAAATAAAGAAGAAAAAGCGAGTACAAAAATATGGGAATAAAGGAAAAACCTGTCTTCATAATCTCCGAACATACACACTACCCCACGCACACGTGCGGACGCGGAATCGTGAGATAAGGCTGGAATTAAACCCTCACGTGGCGGGAAATTTATGCGCGGCACGGCTAATGCGACGAGCGTAAAGCGAGCGTAACGAGTTCATCAATTCCATCGGCGTTACTCACGGCTCGGCCGCGCAACAAGTCGCCGACGAGGATTTTTCACCGCGGGCCACGTGGGCGGCTCGTGTCGCTTTTGACATTGCCACTAAACGCGTTGTCCCCGGCCGTCGAATGGCCGTCGCATGGTCGTTGAGGATGGAACGCGCAGCTGCGCGTGCAAAGCTGAGGAACGGCCGTTTCGACGCGAGTGGAAGCCACGAGTAGACTTGGAGGATCGCGGCTGGTGCCCGTCGTCGTTACACCACCAGCCATCCTGCCGCTCCAGCTGTGACCCGCGGGTCGCTTAATAAAGTTGGTCCGTTTGATGCCGGATGGCTGTTTCTAGGAAGGTATGGGCAGCTATATGTCGGGTATTTTTGGAATAGATGGAGGTATTAGGGAATGACTGGTTGTTTGGTGAAGTCTCTTGGTTAGAATCTGATAGAATATGTGGAATGAGTAAGTTTAGGGCATAGATGGTTTAATGAGAATTTTTGGATCGTTCCTTTAACTAGAGTCTGATGAAACAGGTGGAATGAATAGTTTGAGAAAATAGTTGATTTTTGTGTATGGTCTTTGATTATTGCTAGATGGATGATCATGATAATCTGTAACGACAGAAAAAGAATTTAGGGTTGGAGGATTTGGAGTCTTTTTAGATGAACATTGAATGTTAAGTATAGATTACTTGATGTATTGTTGAATTGGATGAAGGATTTGTTGAAATTATGTAAGAATTAGGGAATTCCTAAATTTCTGAAAATAAGACTAATATAACTAAGTCAGGGTGATTTCTAATGGAAAGAAAGTAGTACGTCCACTCCCCTTCCACTAGCAGAGGGAGAGAATAGATTTGGGAGTACCGAAATATTCTATGTGAAGGATAAAATTGTCTCAGTGATTTTTATAATTGAAAAAAAGTGACTGTTTAAATTTGGAAACGCTGAGCCATAGATAGCACACGAGTGTATACGTATATTCAAATTGCCAATATCCACTTCAAACTAAGGATCACTGCTTAACGATCAGTCGAAGGCTGCACGCTGCAAAGGTAATCGATGCAAATGTTGGTAAAAAGATTTTCAACCTCCCATTGGCTATTGCAAAATACTTGTAGGTGTTCAATACCAAGAGACTTTGAGCGTGAGCTTCACAAAGAGATAGAACTCGCGGATGCTAATATCGTCATTGCATATTACCTCTTAAAAATCAATTTTCCCGTGTTTTAATATTTCACGAGATATACTCGCAATGAAATTACGCTATACAAAGGAATCAATCATCGTCTATCTCTTAATTTACAATTCCAAGCTTGGTCTGCATCCTGCACGTTTCTTCCACGATTCCACGAAAGCGATATTTCACGAAAAGATAACAAAGAAATGGATGATAATAATAACGATGACAAAAGAAAGGAGGATATACAAAGACATTGAGAACGGGGCAACTGTCAGCACTGTCTCGTCGCTTTTAACAACTACCAGTCACAAAGAGGAGACACTAAAGTCAAGCCAAAACGTTCCAACCTTGCACACGTGTCATTGTCCATCCTCGACGGGGACCGTGCCTACGTACGTCGTCATTCTCTGTCACGAACGATCGCCGAAAACGCGATTCCCTCCATAACCTGAACGACTCCCGGGATCATCCTCTCTTACCATCTGCCTCGGCCATTGTCCAACAACAACCTTCCTCCACCTACCGTCAAGCCAAGACGATCCAGCACGGATTAACGACGCCGCTCCCTCTGAGTCGAAGGAAACTCGAGTCGACTCGGGTTCAAAAGGTGGCGTCGGAATGGCATCCGGTCCAGAAAACGAGCATCCCCGGGCTGGAATGCGCGCGAGATCGACGCCTCGTACCATAGCCAATAAACATTGATTTATCGGCCTGGAAATCGAACTCGGGGTGATTTGTGATCCTGCGATGCTTCGAGGTGGCTCGCGGTGCCCCATAGGGCCCTCGTGGGGCCCAGCACGGGCCCACGTAGGGCCCCGTAGGGCCCAGGCAGCCGCGGCCGCGTGGTGGGGGTAGCGGCGTACGCCGTGCTATATAAGAGGACCGTCGCGAGAGCTCACACTCTTGTAACCGTTAGCCGTGGCACGCTGGGATTATCCGGCGGGAGGAAGGCAAAAGTCGCGCGGGAAACACGGGAACATTCAAGATCCACGGTGCCTGGACGCCCTGGCCTGCATACCACGAACATGATACTCGTGAGTGGATTATGGAAATATGTTTTGTGCGGTTCGTCTATGGGTTATCTCTCGTGTTATTCTCAGGGTTCCATTGGGTTTTCATCGATTCGACCAGATGTATAATTTTGGTAGCATGTGGTGGGGGAAATATGTAGGGGATGGGCAGATAGCTTTCGAGGTATCGGAGGGATGTGACAGATGTATAAATATATTTATATATTTAATAAGTACATTTAATAAATAAATATATTTATTAGTGGAATAATGAATATTAAAATATTAAAATAGATAGGGGGTCAATATTAAAATAGGTAGATAATTGGAAATTATCACTATCTGAAAATATTTTCGAATAATTTAAACTCAATATCCTAACAATTAGGGTCATTTAATCTTCACTAGAACTAAAATCTTTTACGTGACTTATGCAATTTGTCATTTTGGTATATAGATTTCTCTTTCAGTAACATTCTCAATTGCGAGGATAAAGTACCTCGTACAAGTCATTTTTACTTGTACTTCACGTACCATAATTTGACAAAATTCATCATTATTGACAAAATAAGTTACATGCGAATCTTAGAAAAACAAACTACAAAAATGAATAGATACAATTAAAATTGTTATATATTTGATATACGTCATTATTATATATATATTATATACGTCATTGTTATATATTTTATATGTCATTATTATGACGTTAAATGCAGAAGTTTTAAAAATATTCCTTAAGGCTGCAGCTACTAAAAAATTTATAAGTGTGTATTATTTTATAGGAATTCTTTATAAAATGTTTAAAACTATTCCTGTAAGTCGTGGTAGCTTTAGCGTTAATTCTCTTCCCACGCTTCTCGCATTTCCACCTCTGAGAAATTATCCGGCTGACTAGCACAGGGTCTGCGACATTTGTTAAATTTATAAGCGGATTTTGAGTTAGGCTCGTGGCTTTTGCGTTTGGAGAAGTATAAAGTTACGCAACGCGACGCGTAAACGTGATTACAGGGATCCGACAATCCTATGGAACAGAACGTAACATTCGTCGATGCTGAGCCAATTTTACGCGACCTGGAGCTCCAATCCAAGGGGTGAATTACGCGATTCGAAAGTAGTTTAGAACACGGCGCGCGCGGCGAAGCTCTGCACACGCTTCGCGATACGCAGCGCGACGAAGCGTAACTAAAGCAAGTTTAATCCAGGCTCGTCACGGTTGTCATTTAATTTCCAAGTTTTACGAAGCTCCTGGCAGACTACAGTCACGATTAGTCCGCGTGAATCGGCCTTCGAACTTGAGGCAACTCCGAAAGCAGCCCTGCTCTTGCTTGCCTCGAGCTTCCTCGAAAAACTGATATTTATAAGTCTCTAAAAGTCCGTCAATTTTCTATTTCACTTGTCTTTCGTGTATCTCGTTGACAGGCTTTTAAACAATTTCCTGAACATTGGGAGAGAATTAAAAAATAATTGAAAATTTCATATTCTATTATTTTGGATATCACAATTTTTAACTTTGTTGAGTGATAAGTGATATTTCAGATTGCTAGTATAGTTGATCACGATGATCTCTTACTTCAAAATTTTTCCCACATTTTAGTGTGATATTATTCATGTTATAATTAACTCCTTGTCATACAAATAAAATATAGAATACCATTTAATTTGGCTCTATTGTGGACACTCATGAGCAAGCTTAGAAACAGAACGTTTTATTTTCAAATTTACATTGCTGTATAACATTTAATGAAGTTGGTATATAATGATAATGTACAATAATTAAGTAATACTATAAAATAATAATTTAGTAGTTCTGTAAAGTGTGATACATTTCAAAACATTTTGGAATATGTAGTGGAATTAGACATGTTTGATGCACGCATGGCATCTCTTTGCAGGATGTTGCTTTTCATTTGTCGCAGGTAAACAGTTAAAGAATCTAATAATATAATGACGTCTCGGAGACGTCAAAATCAACAATGGCACATGAAATGAACGACGTCTCCCAGACGTCATTGTATGTCAAAGGGTTAATATTCTAAGCAGTGGATTTTATACATTGCAATTTTCCCCAAATTTATCTTCACTGCCATTAATATCCCATTAATTTTCAATATTCTAAATAATAAAATTTTATTATAATCATTTTTCAATATTCATCATGAGATAGATCCCGTATGTATCTCATACATGTATATTTATCTCATTTCCCTCAATTTTTCACTCACCCCATAAGTCCATAAAATCTTCATACAAAATTTCAAATAATTAATTTATTCCTTTGAAAAGAAGTAAGCAAGGGAATTTAAAAAATATTAATTTTGCTACAAATTCCTTTCCCACGAGCAGTCCTGATTAAAAATTAGAAAATTCGAGTTTTTCAAGAATTCTAGACCGGAAGTGGAGGGCTTTGAAGCCTGTGGTACTAGAAAAGAACAATTTCGAGTTCCATCCTTCACCCTTACACACTTCTCTCTCCCTCCTAACTATCTTTTACACCTTTCAAGATGAAAAATCATACGAAATCAGTAACCAAAAGAGAAACAGTCCCACGAATATATAATAAATTAAATAACAGTCGTATCTTCGCGATGAGGACAAATTTTTCTTCTGGATAAATTAATTTTCAATATTCTGTTTCATTTTACAACGAAATGGATAGACTAATCGCTCCCATAGATGCGTGGGGCTTCTGTAAGGGGCTTCACGGTTTCGACGGGGTTCGACAGTGATGTCGGTGATCTCGACATGATCGGCGAAAGCTCGCGACGGAGTCGGAAGTTCGTCGATGAAGCGGAAGTCCCACGCGAGACGCCCTATTAATGCTGGTAAACGCTTCCGTGGAATGCTGCTGCCTCATTCAACGCGTTGCTCGGCTAACTATCGGTAATCGAATCCCTTGTTAACCGATTATCCGTGGTTCCTTTTGATCAAGCGGAAACACACGCTCGGTGGTTTCCCCTGGCCAATTTTTCACCGAATCCTCCATTCGCCAGTGTCCCCTATCTCGATTAATTCGTGGTCTGGTTTTCCAGCTGATAAGAGAAAATTGTATTCTTTAAAATGGTTTTGAAAAGCACCATCCAGCTTCCAAATATACTACTTCGAATCGTTTGATCGGGTGGTTAGTTCGAGAGTTCGAGAGTCAATTATCGATAAAATTTAATTAGTTAATTGCTCTTTGATGACTAGTTTCCTTCAGTTAATTTCATTTTGGAAATTGGTTCTAGTTTCGATCTTTAATAATTAAAGTTTCTTTAGTAAAATTGCTCTTGTTGGGTAATTAATTAATTTCGTTGATTATTGTTGCTGGTTTGGAAATTTGCTCGAGTTTCAATCGTTTGATGATTCACCCTTTGCACTCGAAGAATTTTTGGCTAAAGATGAGTAGGAGTTCAAAGATTTTCTGATATATAGCTGATGAAATTAAATTAATAAGAAATTAATAATTAACATGTAGAGCTATTTGATTTCCATACTCTGCACACTGTTACATTATCTTAAATTTGGCATATTAATTAATATCGATCTTCGAAATTTTATCAAATGGCAACTGAAGGGTGCCTCTCGAGTACAAAGGGTTAAATTTTCCATCTTTCTTGATCCCATTTGTTGTCATTGGGTTTTGATAAATTCGTAACTGAAACTCGTGAATTTTATTAAAATTAAAGTCGATGAATTTAAATTTGAAGAGTTAATAATAGAGGAGGTGAATTTAGACATTTTTCGGAGATCGATGTAATTAATATTCGCGTTCGAGTATTGTTCAGGGTGTCGAATATCTATGCAGATAATCCGAAATTGTTCCGTGTAGGAAGATAAACTGATAACGATTACACATCTCGGCTATTATTCTACACGTAGAGCAAATAAACCGATGTGATTGCAGATCTCTATCTGTGTTCTACACAGACAGCAATGAATTTATAGTAATCACTGCTCGCCACCAGTGTTCTACATGCACCGGAAACACGTTAACGTCGATCAAGGAATTCTGTTAGTATTCTACATGGAATAGAGATGAAATATTGTGGAATATTCGCGAAGGGAAGACAACTATTACTTCATCTCCCATTAAAGGAAAATATTACAAATTATTCGAGGAAAAATTAAAAATTTTCGGCGATATGAGCGATTTTGTTGAAACCGACAATAAATACTCAGGCCATACAATCCGCTTCAGTTTATATTCTCGAGGCATCTTAAAGATTTTTCTTTCATTCTTATATTTATTACTGGAGAAATGATCTCACGAACGAAGCAAATATATAAGGATTGTTTATGAAATCAGCTAGCCTGTCAATTTGACTTTATCTTTTCGTAGAGATAGGTATACTAGATACAAATTAAAAATTTTTTAAAATAGAAAGCTTAGAAAAAAAATAATTGTCTGTATAAATTCTTGGGTGAAATTACTAATTTCCGATACAAAGTGGTTAAAATTAATGCCATAGTTTTTCGGGTATTTCTTTAAAAAATTTGAAACCCGTCAAATTGACGGGTCCCGTTAACCCAGTGTTAATTATAGTCCATTTCCGAGTTCAGCTATATTTAATAACTGTGGTAATCATATATTAAACAAATTAATAATTGACGTAATGATATAACCAATCTTACGTTATTTATTAATAATAATATTAACAAATTTCTGATATAACAATTCTTAAGTGAACAAAATATATATACATACCCAAAAATAAATAAATAGGATATAGATCATATTATATTAATAGATCCTATAAATAAATTTTGCAGCAGAGTAAAAATGAGGAAGAAATAAATAAAATTCGAGCAAAAGACTCGAAATTCGTAGATTTCCATTGGGACAAATGTTGCACTCAGGACACGTACGATTTTTCCAATTCTTCCTGTGCTTGCGAACGAACCAGGGATTTCCCTAAACGTCGAAACGTCGAGCAAGAGAGGGCGAAATTACACATGTTAAACATCAACGAAGGATCTAACACGTGTTCGCATTCGGGACAAGCCTTATCGTGCATGGAAATTCCCGATTCCGCCATGGATCTTCCCGTTCGATTCGAAAAGCAACTCCTGCGAGATTTTCATCTCGAGCTTCGTCCCCGTGGAGCGTTCCTCCGGCGGAGATTCGATATCTCTTCGAGCTGCCATATCGCGGAAGTTGACGAGAAAGTTGAATTAAATTTACGAGCGACCTGGCAGGGCCTGGAAGTGTTCGAGACACGGGAAATTTAATTTGAAAAAGGAAATTATATTTAAAGATACGGGGAATTTGATGCTGCAGACGTTAAACTCGTTGCGAGCAGTTATGCCATATCTGTGAAGGAAATGTACTTGTACTGGAGATATTGGAAATACTATTCAAGAGAAATTGGATTTAAAGAGAATTGAGGAGATATATTTTATCTTGTAGATATGTCAGATATATATGTCTTACAGATATAATTTATATTTAAAGAAGATATACATATACATTGTATATATAGACTAATTTATCAGACTCAATGACACTAGTCGATTTTCCAATAATTTATTTATTTATTCATTTGTAAAAAATTGGATTTAAAGAGAATTGAGGAGATATATTTTATTTTGTAGATATATGTCTTATAGATATAATTTATATTTAAAGAAGATATACATGTATAGTGTATATTTAGACTAATTTATCAGACTCAATGACAATTGTCGATTTTCCAATAATTTATTTATTTATTTATTTATTTATAAACAGAGTGAAAGCCCTGTCAACAATTTTTATACGCATTAGCAGCGTATCTAAATTGACTTCTTTGAGTATCATGGAGTAATCATGATCGTTAAAATTTATATAATTCTTTTATGCTATATTTATTAAATATAAAATATTCAATAGAAATTAGTGGGGAATAAAGTGACAAATAAGAAAGCAAGGAAATAAACTACTCACGTTTATTGTTAGACTTCATTTTAGCAATTCTTTCACCACTCTTATCGTGTTCTTCATACACAAACTATATTTCATGCTATATTTATTAAACATAAAATACCAAATTAGTGGTAAATAAAATGACGAATTAAAATAGAAGAAAATTAAACACTCACGTTTATTGTTAGACCTCTTTCTAACAATTCTTCCACCATTTTTATTATGGTCCTCATATACATGCATATGTATCACACAAACACAGTCCTATATACATTGTCACACTTCTATATCTGCACAAAGCACACAGAAAATTTTATCCAGCAAAAATTAAGTTTAAGAAAAATTTATTTATACATCCGTGTTCTAAAAAATATTTTTCTCTTCTTTTCAGATAATCTTGTTAAGTACTTTCTTCGGTCGAGGAACAGCAACGCCGATCGCGAACGTTTGGCTGAGTCCAGTTGGATCGTTGACGCCATTGAGACAGTATCACATACAGGATGGCTCCGGCGGGTACCATTACTCATTCACGGGACCCCATCACGCAAAATCGGAATCCAGTTTAAACGGAATCACGCAGGGTGGTAAGTCGTTGAAATTATCCTCGCTGAACGCCTGAATTCTTCATGATAAGCCGTTACCACCATCCTCCATGTACCCCGCTTATCTTCCTCTTTTGTGTCTCTTATGAACCAGGATTCCCAGCCATCGTGCCTCATTTCGTTTCAAATTCCAGCCACTGTTCGTGAAAAAATAACGCAAACGATACGAAGAGGAAAACGAAGGAAAATAATATAAATGATACGAGGAGTAATATTAACAAAGTGGTATAACAATGGTAGAGACGGATTGGTGGTTGATCTGGCAGGCTTCGAACCCTCGGTGACTTTCGTAAAGCTACGTGTACATGCAGTGGAAAACTTGCGATACTACGTTATTATTATTTGTTAATACAATATCAGGAGGTGGAAGTTGAAACAGGTTCTTAATAATATAACTGAGTATTCGTAACGATTGATATCGATTTTTATTGTGGTTCTATTGCACGTGGGTAGTGTTCACATATTCACTAAGGCCCACCAATATTCGCAATATAACATGTAGTTAGTTTCAAGGGTTGCCAACATATTATGGCTCTTTAAGGCGCGAAGTATGAACTTAATATATTTCAACATTATTAATATAATAATATAATTATTAATATTATATTATATAATAATTCTATGATTGATATCAATTTTTATTGTAGTTCTATTGCACGTGGGTAGTGTACACGATATTCACTAAGCCCACCAATATTCACATACATACAGTTAGTTTGAAGGGTTGCCAACACTTTGTGGTTCTTTAAGGCGCGAAGTTTGAATTGAATATATATCAAAATTATTAATATAATAATATAATTATTAATATTATATTACATAATAATATAGTTGTTATTATTATTATTAATATCATTATATTATTATTAATAGGGTTTTTCCGACTGATCTGGCAGACTTCGAACCCTCGGTGACTTTCATAAAGCTACGTGTACATGCAGTAGAAAACTTGCGATACTTCACAATTTATAAATATCTTCGCAATTCGATGTCCCATTTTTGTCTTGCATATCCATGAGATCATCCGATTTATTATCCGAGCAAGAACGAGATCAACAAGGTGTACCAGATTCCGTCGATCGCTGCATCGACAGGCGGGGATAAAGGATCATAGAGAAAATCGGCAAGTTCGTCCGCATATCTGTCGGATGACTCGTGGAACCTCGCGAATGGCACACATTCCTTTCACGATCGTTTCGAGATAGACAGCACGGCCCACGTCCGCGTGCGACCACTTTAGAAAACGATGATCGATGTGACGCAACGAACGCCCCTGCGATAGATCCATCTTCGCCCGAGTCTCTTAGGCAATCCACGGCTCCCTTTCCTTCATCCTGCTTCTCCAAACGTATATACACGTTCCATAAACCGAGTATACCACGTCTGATCGATGCTCGATTCGTCGTGCGACTAACGAAGAGTCGCATAACGCCAATCCATAGATTATGATATCATGGTACCAGGGTTTTATTCAATAGCCCGGAATTTTATTGGAGTCCTCTTCTCCTCTCATCTCTCTGCGATCTGGAATAAGGAAATACGCGTTACACTGTGATATTTCGGTTTTATTTAATCGGTAGAATTGTTTAGCCAATTTTTTTAATATTTATTAGGGAGATGCGTGTCTGTGATAGGATATTGTAAATTTATTTATTTAGAAATTTTATCTAAAAAGTAGAGAAATATATGTTTATGTTAGGCTATTGTAATTTTATTTGTTTTGAATTATTTTTAGCCAATAGGGAAGCAAAATGTATAGTTTAAATATTTTTTGACTCTGCGAATTTTAATGTCGTTATTTTAATACTTCGACTGCTATGGTGGTCATTAGTGACTAGAGTTCTTATATAATTGGAATAATAAGATACTCCCGTCTTGTTCTGAGCGAAACGTGTAATTTCGACATGGCAGTCAAAGCGTTAAAACACTATGAGAGTTTGTGGATGCATTGCTCGATTTTTCAGTTGATTTTACGGAGATTTTCGCGTTTTGTTTCAGGATATTCCTACATCGACGCCAATGGGATACTGCAAACAGTGACTTACACGGCAGACGATCAAAACGGGTTCAGAGTGAGTGCCAGTAACTTGCCACAGCCGCCCAAGAACGATCTTCAGACGATGCAGGAAACGCCGGAAGTGGCGGCGGCCAAGAAGAGCCATCTGGAGGAGCTGCAGAAGTCGCAGCTGAGGGACCAGTCGAATTATCAGTCGAATATCCTCTCTTACAAGATCCTGCCCTCTTACTTCAGCTTCGCGCAATTGAGGAAAGACGACGAGAAGAATTTGGCTGTTCGAGAAATCGCGGTAAGTGAATTTTAAATCCACTTCCGAATAAGCTACTAATAATCTCGAAAATTGGAAATTATACCGAGGGAACGGAACATAAAATATGTGAAAAATCCAATTTTAATTTCAACAATTTTTCCATTTTCCAAGGTTCGGAAAATTTTTAGGGAAGCTTAACAAAAATACTAATTAAATAATAATTTAATTACAACAACGAGGATAATAATAATAATAATAATAACAACAAATGGTATAAAAATAAATTGCCGTTTGGACAATTTTTCTTAGGAAAATAGCTTAATGCAAATAATTATTATTATCCCAATTAAAAGGATAATAATAATAAGAATAAATGATATAAAAATAAATTAAACGGACGTAAAAGAATTTCGGCAAAATTTTTAAGTTCCTTATTTCTCGGTTGAAAATTATTTTTCGGCAAAGTGAATATTATTCCGAATTAAGGAAGGAAAATTTACTCGTAATAATTTCCTTTAACCACTCAGCCGAGGCTACTAAAGTTGTTAAATATTTTTCGCAATATTATTTTCGCATTTCGCCAGGAGAAATTGAGGTATGGCATAAATTGCGGTATAGCTCGCTTCAAAGCCAGCCAGTCGAACGAAATTCGACTTTATTAACGCGAAACCACTTGCAGGAAACAGCAGTCGCGTTAATATGTATTTGCTGCGGAATCGGTCCGCGGAGCGGTTTCCGGCCGCGGCCGCAACTTCGTATTGCGCGTTAGACATTTTATCAACATCGCGGTGAACAGAAATACCGTCGCGTGTCTCGTTGTTTTTCGAAAACGAGCTCACCTCGATTAACTTAGGAAGCTGGAGAAATTCGAGGCAAAACTGAAATTCACCGCGGAATTATTTAACACGAGGTTTGCTTTTCCTGTCTCTATTATTTTTAGGAAATTTTAGTAATTTATTTTAGCTATTGAAATATATTTCCTTGGAATTTTTGAAGTATCAGAGAGTCAATTAATTTATTGAAAATGGAATGTGATATCAAGTTGATTATTTCTGCAATTGATATATAAGGAAGATTGAATTTAAACATTTGCAAAATAATATATTATCCATGGAAACGAAGATTGAACCTAATATAATATTATAAAATAAGATTTTTCTTATTTATATTTGGAAAATTATGTTTTCGCAGTCCCGTCTGAGTATCTGAAAATTTGTAGAAATTTTTCAAAATTGTGGAAGGATTGTGGAATTATTGGATCTAATTTTCTGTGGAATAATTTTTTCTCTTCAAAGAGAAGATAAAATAAGATTTTTCTTATTCACATTTGGAAGATTATGTTTTTGCAGTCTCTATTGAGTATCCAAAAATTTTTCAAAATTGTGGAAGGATTGTGGAATTATTGGATCTAATTTTCCGCGGAATAATTTATTTTCTCTTGAAATAGAGGATAAATTTGCTACAGTAGCAGGTTGTATCGTAGAAATGAACAACTTCCTCCGATTATCCCGGAAACCCCAAGAAAAGAATGGGCTTGCTACAATGCAGACTACCTTTTCCCACGGAAGATTCCATTTGAACAAGATATTAAAACACATCACCTGCAAATGCCATCTCCTCTCCTGAACCATTTTATCAACATAGTAAAGAACGAACCTAATTTTCTTCCTGACCAAGAGAGCAAATAAAATCTGCCAGATGAACCCCCTACAAAAATACAAATCTTCGCGACCTTCCTACTAACTCGGAAGTCCTGCAATCTCCATCTCGAGAAATAACAATTTCCTTTTTACAACTTAGAGACCCAGCTCTTCCATTGCGAGCCCACCAAGACTACGAGTACTATAATCATCCTGGAAACTACGAAACCACTGAAACCGTCGCTTTCTTTCAGCAAACCTCGAAGAATCCCTTCCTCCTCTCTAGTTCCGAGGCAGAGAGGATCGAGGTGCCCAAACCGGACCCCAGTCTCTCGAAGATACTACCCTCTGCGACTGTTTCTTCTCTGTCACCTCGACCTGGCCAACAGCAAGACCAGAAGAACGACGAACAGCCGAGTCAAGGGAATTCCTTGGAAATAGGCAAACTCGTGTCACTTGGCAGCGTCCAGAGGCCTGTCAGCGTGCCAGCACCCTACGTACTTCCGGTTCTGCCTTACAGGCTGCTACACAGCGCCCTTCATCACACTCAGGACTCTTTGGGCCAATACGATTACAGCTACACCGGCGACTCCAGCGCCAAAACCGAGTCCAGATCGTTGGACGGGACAACTAGAGGTGCCTATAGCTACATCGATCCCAACGGCGTCTTACAGCAAGTTCATTATGTGGCGGATCACAATGGATTCAGGGTCATGGCCACCAATCTCCCGGAGGCCTAGTAATAAACCGACGAAAATCCGTTCGATCGCGACAAGAAATGCTTTCCAATTATCGACCTTGTTTTGTTGCGGTTGGTTCCTCGATTGTTCGTTTCTTGGTGGATTGACGAGCTTGCATTTCTCTTGGAATTTAGGGTACAGGTATGGGATGCTGAGGGTTTTATTGAGACAGTTCTGTGGCTACAATTTTTTGACTCCTTTCATGTCTTATTTGTGCACAGTTGAGGAACTTAAAAATTATGGGATTAGGATGAGATAGCAGATATTTTGAGCATTTTTTAAATTTATATAATAAATTTGGATGATAATAGAATGCAGGATCTTATTCTGAAGAAGACTGCTAGTAAAGATGACACTGACAAGTGTAATACAAATTTGTTCCTGTTTATCTGAATGTAATTTCTATCTAGGAAACCTTCTATATGAAATATTCACTGCATAGATCTTGGGGTGGTATTTTTGTGACAGAGATACCAGATATTCTCAGCATTTTCTAAATATATAAATAATTTGTGACTAATAAATTTGGATGACGATAGAATGCAGAATCTTATTCTGAAAGATGACATTGAAAACTGTAAAACTAACTAGGAAACCTTTTTCAAGAAATATTCACTGTACAGATCCAAGAGAATCGAGCCAATCCTTCGAGTTACAAAAATAATACTAAAATTCAGAATTTTGTTATTTCTGATTGAATCATTCTTTCCAACGAATGTCCTAGCAATTTTCCACAATTTTCGTATCACACTATTGGACCCCGAAGGAACCTCGCGAGATCGTAGATCTTTCATGCGATTCGAGCACATCGCAAAGAAATCTTTGTCCGTAACCAGCGACAACTTGGAGCTCCGGCGAATTATCGTCCTCGGATTGAACCATCGAATATAAAAATAACGTGGCTACGGAAGAAAAGTTTCCTCGTTCGTTTTCCCGATGATTGGTAGCTTCTCTCTTCCTTTCTTCGTCGCGGAAACGATCAAAGAGGCAGGATAATCTTCGTTTCGCGCCGTTCGATCGGGGATTTCCCGCGGAACGCGTTTCTTACCGCTGGTCTAGCCGGTGAGGGGGTAATCAAACTTTTCTGAATGCCTTTCGAGTTCGTTCCAGGCGATCCAGGCCCGTCACACGAACGGGAACGGACTTAATTCGCATTCGTTTTCCACTTTTCTCCATGTTTTTCTCTCTACACTGTCCGTTAATCGTCGCGAGTAAGCTAATTTACACGGTGAATAAATTATTTTATCCACGAAACCAGTCTCTGATTTTCATTCTCTTGTCTGTGTTGGATTATTATACAAATTTTTATATATTAAAGGTGTATGTATATAAAATAAAACTTTTATACGTGGAAATTTCAATCAGCGAATTCCCATTGAAAAAGTTGCTCTGTTATCTCTGTTCCATAGGGATGAAGAAAATTTTTGAGAGGAATGTTAATTTATTCTTTTATCACGCGAATTACGCCATTGTATAGTTATCAACTTTCACCCCTTTTTAACCCCTTAATTCTCCTCCAAAATTTCCAGTCACTGAATTCCTATTTAAAAAATTATTCTTCTGGCCCTATTCCATAAGAATAACAGAAATTTTTATAAAAAGATAAATTTCTTGCACTTGAGGAAGAAACACCATTCTATGATAAACTTCAACCCTCATATGTATCTAATTTTTCCCACAAATGTGACTCTTCGAATTTCTATTTATAAAATTATTTCATTTACATTCCAAAATCTTACGGAAAGAAAATTTCTTTCATCACAAAGAAAGTGATATAACTCTATAATAATGAATTTCAACCCTTAAAGAACCTTCCAAAAAATATATTTAATTCTTCCAACAAATTCCACTATTCAAATTTCTATTTATAAAAATCATTCTTCCATTTATATTCCTAAACCCTACTAAAAAAGAATAATTTCTCTGGCCAGAAAGAAAGTCATATGACCCTATAATAACCGACTTCAACCCTGAAAAAACCTTTTCATAAAAATCTCCTTTCCCAGCGTAACTTGAAAGACCGTCAAATCCCAAAGGAATGCCCATCCTCGTAATCAAAAATAAATCCCATCGTACCGCAGTCAAAAACACGACCTCCACCCCAACCCCCGCGAAGACAGCACGAGATCGTGTGTCCCGGGTCGCATTCACAGGGGCAATTCCTGTCGGAACGTCGTTTTATAAAAGCAGGCCACCCCTTTGACTCGGTGAATTCATTAATTCACTCAACAGCCGGATACCAGCGGCTCTTACGGACTGTCATCGATGGGATTCCGTGTTTCGAGCCCTCGCCAACCAGCTAGCTTTGAGGTCGAATCTGAAAATTTAATGGAACGTAGAGAACTCGAGTGCTGTTTGCACGAATGCTCCGCCGACACAATGAATTAAATGAATAATTTGCTTTGATCCAGCATCGTGGAACGATAACGATTAATTACTCCATGGACCTGCCGCCTCTGTCGATCCCAATCGACGACTTCGGTCAACCCCTTTTAACCTGATGGCGCTTAAAAATAGCAGAATCGCAGGTTATTCCGGTCCATTCTCTATGAAATATTTCTCGATCGAGGTATCTCTCGGCTAACTCGTAACCATCAACATTTATCGCTTGTTCTTTTCACCGAACGTTGCTGCAGGAAGCTGGCTCGATGGCGTGGGGGCGTTTGATATAAATGATCTGAAAGAGGGAAACAAATGAGAGTTGATAGTAGCTCGGCACTCGATGCAATTCCACGGGTTGCATGGAGTTATACGTCGTTAAACGCGAGGGTGTTTTGTAGGAAAATCTGATACCTGAATTTTTGGCAGATCGTTACGATTGGCGAAGAGATATTGTAAATGGGTGCAAAGGATGCACGAGTTGGAAATTAAATGGACGACGTTAAACGACTAATACGATACACTTTCATACCCCATACACGTTGCATGGTTATTAGATTGTGCTTTTAATTAATTAACGAACTTAAAAATGCCCACGTGTGCAAGAAGCGAAGCGTGTGAAGGAACGAATGGTTTAAAAGGCTCGGATTATTCTTTTTGGAGATGAATTTATATGGAGGTTAGGGAGAGATGAATATACGACAGGTCATATCACCATTCTTCTGAAATCTGAAATAAAATAAAATAAAATAAATTAAAATAAGGTAAAATAAAATAAGAATAAGTAAAATAAAATAAAATAAGAATAAAATAAAATAAAATTGAATAAGTAAAATAAAATAAAATAAGAATAAAATAAAATAAAATAAAATAAAATTAGAATAAAATAAAATAAAATAAAACAGAAATTTCCATAGATAAAATAAAGATAAAGTAAATAGATAAAATAAATAATAATCAATAAAATATCATAAAATAAAATATAATAAAATAAAATTAGAATAAAATGAAATAAAATAAAACAGAAATTTCCATAGATAAAATAAAGATAAAGTAAATAGATAAAATAAATAATAATCAATAAAGTAAAATAAATTTAGAAATTTCCATTAAATAAATCAAGAAGATACAAAGAATATTTGCGAAATGTTTTATAGGTTTATTCGGGTATTCTGTGTTATTCAGGTATTTATAATGTTGAATGACAGGTATTTGCGTAATAAAGCAGTTTAGGGGAAAAGAGGAAGAAATAAGGAACTGAATTAAATTGTTCATGGACCTCGAAATATGAAAAGAACAGTAGACGTTCGCTGCTGGAGGCGCTCCGTCCTTCTTTTGACGCCCGTGACATTCCACCACTTCTGGCTGTCCAAACTTTCTCGTGAAGAGAAACCATGACCTACGCTTACGTTCGCCAGGAATTCGCCGATGACGCGAACAAAAGGTAAAAGACCAGCTGATTCAGCGTGTCGACGCTCCTGTGACCCATAAAACACGCGTTTCTTGTTTCCCTTCCTCCTTTCTTCAAGTTGATGGCCGTTGTCAAAAATCCTTTCACCTCTCCCACACGATTATGGTTCCGCATAATTAATCCTGAGATTAATCGCAGCAATTTTTCCATTTGTTCTTGTATCATACTTTTTAGTATTTCACGTAATACTTCTGCCGCCATTTTGTCTTCGTTACTTATTTACTTATTTTATTTTATTTTATTTTGTTAGTGGAAGTTGAATAAATTTTCGTGTGATATTTTTTAAAGATTTTTGTTAGCAATGAAGAACGATGGATTTTATTTTCGTCCTTTTTTAATTATTTATTATTTCGGAATATCGGAAAAGAGAACGACTGAGGTAAATTTTGTTGGAAATGATGTTCGCGAGTCTCTCCAGTCGTTAAGACCAGTAACGTGTGGGCGGACTTATGCAATTGTCGCTGGTTTTAGTGCAGATCAATAAATTACGATGTTCGATCTAATGCTGCGCGCTCGTATCTCTTTTCTCTCGCGGTTCAATTCAATTTGAATGTTCATTTCCGTGCATGTGGCAGTAAATGTTGGTTTAATTTTAAATTCCGCGGATGGAATCTAGTTTTAGACGTCGGGATAAATTCGTCAGGATAGATTGAGTTTATACGGGTACGAAAAGACAGACACGTAAAAATAAGCTAAAGCGATCGGTGATAGATGGTGGAATAGCTGTGTTTTAATATAGATAAAGGATATAAATTTATATCTTCATTCATAATGGATACCATATTTATACGTACCTGAGATTGATATATAAATGGTACTGCGTCCCGATTGCTGGAAATATAGTTGTATTTGGAATTTTTTAGTACTGAAATTCCCAAATTAGAAACTTTCCGAACTTTAGAATCTTTAAATTCTTAATTTTCTAAGTTTACAAATTTCTAATTGTCCGAGTTTGTAATTTTGCAATTTAAGTTTCCTAATTCGCAATTTTCTAATCACCCAAATTTTTAAACCACCAATTTTACAAATTTCCAATTTTTCAGGTTTGTAATTTTCCAAATTTTCAAATCCCCAATTTTTCAGCTCCAATTTTCAAACTTGCAATTTTCTAAATTTTCTAAATTTCCAAGCCCCAATTTTCCAATTTTCTAAACTTCCTAAATTTGTAAATCCCAATTTTCCAACTTTCCAATTTTCTAAATTTCCAAAGACCAATTTTCTAAATTTCCTAAATTTTTAAACTCCAATTTTTCAATTTTCCAATTTTCTAAATTTTCTAAATTTCCAAACGCCAATTTTCCTATTTTCCAATTTTCCAATTTTCCAATTTTCTAAATTCGAAATATTCCAGCTTTCAAACTTGGCAAACTTCAACTCTTCCACTTCTTGACTGCAGCAATTAAAAAACTGACAAATAATCACCAATAAAGTAATCGGAAATCTACCGGGTAGCAAATAATGAACACTGAATAAGGATCAACGATCATGGATTTATTCGCATATTTATTCTTCCATTCGTTTCGTTACGTATCGTAGACGGTATATCACATAATACAATGAACCACGCCGATTTCGGACGTCCCTCTGTCCTCCCCGGACGACCATTTGGAGAGAACGTTCAAGATAGAATCGAAAAGGGGTCCGTAGAGAGTGTTCCAACGCGAGATCTCTCCCGCTCGTTTAAAATTACATCGGCATAACAACACTTACGTTCATACGTTTTGTTTCCGCGGCGCTTGTCTCCGCGCATGCGCCTGTTCGCGTGTCTCGACATTGCACGCGCTACAGGATGTTCCAAAACTCGGGCCCTCGATCTCCCGCACTCACAGTTGTGCATCGAATTCATCGTAACGATCGACGACTTTTGAAGCAACCTGTACGACACACTGATATCGCGAGTTCAGCAAAGGCGATCGTTTAACGCTATTATCACATATAACCAACGAGGAACGGTAAAAAATCTACGGGAAACAATATGGCGGCAACGATGACGGTTAGCTGAGAGGCCAGAGGGAGCTTCGGTAGCCAAATGGCGTCTGTTGGCGTAAGAAGATAACCAAACTTGCTTCTAACATTCGTTATGTTACACATAGATATCGACACACGCATGTGCGAACGTATTTAATGGATTCTTCACAAATTTTACGAAATGAAATTCATCTTCCACTTCGACCCTGCATAACCCTAAACACAGACAGTAACTCCACTGCTACCTAACCTCGAATTCACTCATCGTCAGACCATGTCTCGCACTTCTATCTGTTCCCTGCTTTCACCCTTTCTCCCCAATTTTTCCTCAGTCTCGGTCAGTTACGACTAGCTTCAGCGAATTCGTTCGCTAAGAACGTCTCTTCCTTCACGCGACTCGCTGAAAATTAAACATCGAAGAAAGCTCGACTGTTGGTCACGTGTCTGACCCATCCGTGATGCCCGATTCCGTGGGAACGACCGGTTGTGCTCGATTCCGCGGCACGTGGTCGCCTCGAGGGCTGTCAGGAGGGTCCACGAGGACGGCCCGAATCCTTCAGAAGGACTGGATCCTCACTTTCGAGGTCCTCGGGTCGAAGGTGACGCGCTGAGCGCCACACCTGGCACGCTACAGTCATCTCGACTCGCTTTGAGAGTGCACCGTCGGCTCTGAGCTGGGGTCCGGGTCCGAGTCGTCGATGGACACACCCTGCTGGGGTACCTGCATCGAGTAGCTTGGGCTCCGGTCGTTTCTGCGAGCAGACGTTTCAAGTGATGTGACTTGTGAGTCTTTCGAGTGAGGATCACAGATTCTTCGTTTCGGGAATCGGATGCTTGGCCGTAGGGTGGTCTAGTTACAGAGGTGAGGTTGTTATGGGAGGTGGAATTGTGCCGGAGGTTCCGGGATAGTTAGCAGTAGTTTGCCAAAGTTGATGAACTTCCGCGGATTTTGACTTGGATTGTTGGATTTAGAGTTTAGATGGCTCTCGGAATTTGTTCATTCGGCTTGAGTGGCTGAGAGGATTCTGTTTTGCTCTTGGATCATTTGGGGATCCATAAGTCTCGTGTCGAATAGGTTTCATTAAGAAATTTCGGATCGGATGATCTTGGAAATAGTGCATTCTGATTCGGACTCTTGGAAAAATTCGTGTCTTTTGCGAGGATCACTTGGAGGATCGTGATTTTCACTTGGATCGTTGGACTCAATTCAGAGGTACTTGGAGAGTAGCAAATCGAGGTCTGGATTCTTGGGTCCTAACTTAATCAAAGGATCTATACTTTTCATTAGGATCACTCGATGAATCCCGATTCTATTTAAAACTGGTCAATTTTCGAAAAATCTGGGCTTGGAATACTTAAGGAATGCATATTGTACATATACTCGTCTACAAAATTGTTAATCTTTGAATGACCCTAACTTCGTTAAAAGTAATCCTAAAACAGTCTACCTAGGCTAATTACAAGCACTGAAATTCCAATTTTCATATTCCTTAATCGACCCTTTAAATGCCTTTTCATTTTAACACACGAGGTAAAAGTTAAAGGGTACCTTTTCCCCAAAAATTGTACAAATTCAATCAACTCTAGGGACCCTAGAAAATTTTTACCACGATTCGTTTTACAGTGAATTTATAGAGGAACGTCTCCTCTTTCTATCGACCTTATAAAAATATTTCCACAATTTTTCCTCGCAATTTTATCTATTTTTTAAGCTCTCGATAAAAATTTAGCGATCCTTTGATGTCGTGGACGAGTATATTCTAAATTAAGCTGCTCATGTCGATACTATCTTGACCAAACTTCCTTACCTCATGGCTAATTGACTGCCATCGCTGCCTCGTCTCAAAGTATTCGCCCGCCGCTTGCAGAAGCACTTGCAGATGATCGTCTTGAACGCGAATCGGAAGTCTTTGCTGAAGAGCGCGTAGATACACGGATTTATTGCGGAGTTGCAGTAGCCTAGCCAGAACAGCACGCTGAAGACCGTGGGGTGGATGCAGTTGGGGCAGAAGGCGCGGACCAGGTACATCGTGAAGAACGGAAGCCAGCAGAGGATGAACCCTCCGACTATGATACCCAGTGTCTTAGCTGCCTTTGTCTCCATGCGAAATCTCTTCACCTGAATAATTCATAATTCCCTACATCAAGGTCTATTGGACTAGATCCCTTCTGAATTTTATCTTTCAGGCTTGAATAATATTACACATTTTCCTTGGAAAACATTTTACGGTTTCACATTCTGAAATCTATCGAATTGCATTACTCTTGGAATTTATCTGAAATTTATTTCCCACTCTATCACCATGGATATATTTTCTTTAAAAAATTCCTCATAATTCTCTCCAATGAATTCTTCCTTCAAAGTGCTCCTTTTCTAGCTGAGTATTACTTTCTGTCATTTCTTTAGAGGAACATAATTTTCACTTTTACCTTATGCTGCTTTTCTTGTGCCAATTAGGTTCTAGACAAAGGAATATCGTTTTCCTTTGTCTTAGACTAGTCGTTAGAGAGTCGTGAGAGGACATCATTGCTCTGATCCTTTCTTAATTATCGTGTCACATTTTTGCCGTACCTAATTTTATTTTTTCCTTCTTCTAGTAGTATCCAAGAGCCAGGCAATTCTTCTTCAGAAGACTTGAAAGAAAGATCTTCGATGTTAAATTAATATCTAGAGCTTCATCATGAAATACCTGAGCTTTAATGTTTCTCTTCCCCATTTTCATCACTCTGGGCTTCTCTTCGGCGCCCTGGCCAAGTTCTCGCAACGACATCTCGTCTCCCATCATCTGACTCTCGCAGCTGTTACGTCTGCTAGGCCTCCTGGTGCTGCCGACCCTGTTGATACCGCTCACCTGTCACAAACACATCCAAAGAGACGTTTAACGACACTAGTTTTCCAGGCTTTCCTCGGGGGACACGCAAACGTGTCGCCAGGATTTTACGACCCCACGATCGTAAACCAGTTTTCATCGTTTCGATCGTAAAATCAAATTCTCTTCGGTACGCGGGATTTTGGCAGGGATGCTCGATTATAGAGAGAAAGGCGAGGGCGCAGAAATTTGAGAATCTTCCACTTGGAAAACGAAGTGTACAATGTACGAGGATTTTTTGAGATTAATTACGAATTTTAAGGCAACGACACGTGATTTTTATTTCTCGTCGTTGGGGGGGGAGAAAGGCTGGATCAATTATTTGGCCACTCTTGGATTTCGAGGCGTCCCGAGCCGCTGATGCATATTTATGGCGACCCGTAAACGATCCTGACTCTTCTCTTTAGCGAGTGATTTACATTCCAGAAAATTTAATTGCGCGAGAAAGACGCTGGGTTAACTAGCACACGACATCGATTCCTAAAGGATATTTCGAGGATATATTGCATTACATAGATTAACTATTACTCGACATTGTAGAGGAATATTTAAATACCTTTGATATTTATTGTAGCAAATTCTTAATTACTTGGTACAGGAAATTATCAGACACACTAGCACCACGATGAATTTATTTTTATTTATAATGTACTAATATATATTTTCTATTGCTGTCATTAGAGATGAATTTCTTAAACTATTTAAGGATTTGAAATTGTATTTTTATAGTTTTCCATCTTTTCTTGAATTTCATTTTAAAGTAGATGAATAAACAAGGAAACTTCTCAGTGTGTTACTAAAATATAAACAGTACCTTCTGAAGAACTGTAATACATCTTAAATTATTATTTAATCGCTAAACAAAATTTTAGACAAAAGTGTAATTCAGATCTAACTAATCTAATACCTTCTTTCACCTAATTCTGAACTCCCTTATAGATAAATTCCAGGAAATTCTGCAGTTGACACAACTAAGTATCTACTCCAAGACCTAACTTACAAGAAAGTCAACTAAAACACAAGTAATAACCCCTCTCTGGTTCCTAATGAGGAAACAAGGACTATCTATATTTATCTTGGAATCGTTGAACCTCTAAAGCCCAATCTCAGACCATCCCTTCAGGCCAAGCCTCTCCGCAAGGCCTTAACCATCCTTTCATTCGAAAATATCTGTCCAGTCATGTCGCAGTGGTAAAATGGGGCATAGAGAAATATTTATTCTCGTCTCCAAAGGATTTGCAGCCTTCGAACGTTATTTTTAACCAGAAAAGAGCGATACCAAAGGCGTTTTGAAGGAGGATAACTCAGCCGAGTCGCGGAGTTACCTTCAGATGCGTGCTCCTGGGAGTGGGGCACAGTTGGCTGTGCGTCTGCCCATTGCTATAGTGCACGGAGGTCTGAGAACACCTCGAGGGTGTCCTCTCGAGGGTGTTACACTTGGTATTCAGCGTCTCCGTGCTCGGATACGACACCGAGATTTTTATCTTCTCCCTTTTCACCGAGCTGCGGCTGTTCGACTCCGGACTCCTCGGGCTCCCGTTGTTGCTTCCGTTATGCACGCTTCCTCGACCACGGTGGATCCTCAAGGTCAACCTCTGTTCGTCGAATCTGCATCAAATTCGTGCAAGATAAACCAAGTGTCCCATTTATCAAAAATATTTTCGTGATTAATCCACGTCGAAGGGATTATCAAAATTCTCGAGTTTGAGCGGCTGTATTTTTTAAACAGACAGGATGTGAACGAAATGATGACTTAAACTACCCTTAATTATGCGTGAATTATATTATGTGATAGGTAAAAATTGATTAACCCATCCGGTGTTTGATAAAATTGGGATACGTTATGACAAAAATATTCTAATTCTTTTACTCCTTAATATAGTCGGATGTGCTTCAAAATGGATAAAGAAGCATGATTTACAAGTATCTTGGATAATTCGATTATAAGAATAACAGTGACAGATAAATTTCGGGGCACTGTATTTTTATCCAATGTTCTTTTTAAAAATTCGAATACAAGGCGAGGCGAAGACAAGACTATCGATTACAGCACGATTAATTTCGAACGCGACAACTTTCCGAACGGAAAATAAACTTCAGGACTTGGAACACGGCGAGGAAAGGCAATAATTGAATTATTTCATAAAAGCGAGTAAGAGTCGAAGAAAGCGAGCGAAATTTGCACGAGCCGATCGGAACTCGGTCCAGAGGGCGCGACGCGAAGAGTAATGGCGCGTGGCATCCTTGGTTCCACACTCGTCCGCGGCGCGGCGCTGCGTATTACCTGGAGCCGAGCATTTTCGAGCCCTTTGTCGTGCGGAAGCCTTGATTAATGGCCTTCGTGGTGGAGACGGCCGCGTTGTAGATCCTCCAGTAGAAAAACAGCATGACCAGCATCGGTATATAGAAGGAGCCGAGAGCGCTGCAAATAACAAGTTTTTAATTTCCCCGTACGTAGCGAGGTCGGGATGGCTGGAAGGGAGAAAGGGGATAATTTCGTTCCAGAGAAGCGTCCTTCGCTTCTCCCTCGGGCGTTCTTAGAGGAGGATCGCGTTTAATGGAGCCACCTGTTAAGTCCCTCTTTCGCTTCGTTCCGTTTCGTTTCGCTTCTTCGACTGGACGGGATTAATTATAACGATCATGCGGTTTTTCCTCCGCCTCTTTCTTCTCTCATTCCTCGATCGATGGTCTTTCTCGGTGGTGCCGAGAAGATGAAACGTCGATTGAAACGGTGGCTGAAGGAATAATCGAGGGGATCCTTCGAGGAAAGCTTCATCTGCCAAAATCGAGATCTTGAGAGTCAAACTCTTTCCTTCTTCCCTTTAACAGATTATGTAATAAAAATGGGGCAATTGGAAGGAGAAATAATCTTCCAAGAAAGGTTCTCAATAATTACATTACGTCCATTAATTTGCAATGGAGAACTTTTACAGCAGATTCTTTAAAACAACGCTGATATTATATAATTACAGGCTAATCAGAATTCTTTCTGTGGTTGCAAGGAACGTTGCACGTCACAATCTAAAAGTATCCTAATTTGATTAGTTATTAGAATTGTTAGAATTAAATGACACTGTATTTTTACCTATATTACTCTAATACTTTGTTACTAACAATTTGGTTCTTATTGTACAAACGTTCTATAAACCTCGTTCTATTCGCAACTAACGCAACTAACCCAACTAACGAGGACTGAGGACTGAGTACTGATTTATTGCTGAAAATCTTCATACACACACACATCGCTCTGCCCACTCCAACTACGGAAGCTCGTATCTACCAATTATATACATATAATTGCCTACAAGAACAAATAATAAGAGAATATTATACAATTTAACCCTTTGTGCTCCTATGTCGAATGTAACTCGACACAGCGTTCAAGATAAGAGAAAACTCTTTTTCTGAGGCTTGGAAGCGTCTATTGTTAATGCTATTATTTGGTACAAAGCATCTACTGTTAATTCGAGCAATCAGAAAATTTACCACCTAAAATTTAGAGAAGAATTTTTGCTTAGACTTGTTGGAGACTTGCGTTTAACAACAAGAACAGGACGATCATCTAGCGATAAGAAACAGCGATTAATGAAACATTATGCGAGTAAATGGATAAACTGATAAGAAGATTTATTTAACACGATAACAGCACGATATAAATTATAATTAAATCTCGTAAAATAAATTCGCTTCTCATTCGCACACAACGCCTATATGTAATGACTATCATTCACCTACTGATTGTTTCTTCGCGACTCTCTGTCATACTCGCCACACACACACATTCTACCACACAAACATTCCTCACACTCATACCACACATTCTATGACAACCACTACCACACATTACATATAATTACACTGCATCTGCATCGTAAACACAAAGATTGCAGAGTATGTTCGAATCGAGTTATCCCTGGTGGCAGAAGAGAGACTATACATATATGGTAAATGGTAAATTACAAGTCGTGAACAATAATATATAACGTTTACAAAATCTTAAACTTTTATCTTATACATTCACCTATTCATATGTATGTTGCGTTAGCAAGCTCAAAAACGTTTTCCAAAGTAAACGAAACCTGTCCAGACCGCAAAGGGTTAATTCTGAATGGAAATTTTTCCTTACAACCACAGATACAGGAATCTTATAATAAAAGGAATGAGAAAAATATTAGAAAAATCGTCCAGATTGTTGACAGAGTTAGTAGCTCAAATAGAAAATGAGGAAACGGACAGAACGTTGAGTAATATCTGACGAGGGTGTTGAGAGATGAATAAATAATCAGGTTGTGGTATGAATAAAGAAGATTCTGTGGAAGGTTCTGTTGTTTCGTTAGTGCCGTATCACGCGGCATTTCGCCCGGTGCACGATTTAATTAGGAAATTTTAAAGTTGCGCGTTCTATCAAACGCTTCTCGCGTTCCATTTCACGGGGAATATTCGCGTGGATGAGGAAGGAATCGTAGAGGCGACGTAGGAAACGTCAGATCGGAAAGGACACGGCGACGGGTTTCATTGAATCGCAGTTTCGCTTTGACGTGTCTTTTTCTCTACGCAGCAAGATACGAAACGCCCGCTCTGCCAGATAGCCTTGTAAACTTCGTGTCTATGGATAAAGCTACTGTTTGTCTACAGTATTGCTCTTTGTATCAGATAAGGGATCAAGTTGCGTCCCTTTGTTGACACAGGCACAATAGACGCTGATGAATAGAGAGCGTTTTATCTTCTATCTTTCGATCGCTCCCGCGACGATGGAAAAACGAAATGAACTCTGCTATGAAATTCCGTGTAACAGGGCGTGTCGTGTACAGTGGTCTACTCCCCCAGCTGTTAATTTTTATGCATTTCGAGATTAATATCGCGTTTCGTGAAATTCCACGGTTCCTCGTATTTTTGAGAAATCGAGAGCTTAATTTTAACATATTCTACGTGGTAATTATAAGTTATCACACTTTGGTAGTTAGTAGCTTATGTAGAAAATACATTTCTGCAGATTTTACAGTGGCACTGTGTTTTTGAAAATTTGCAAATAACTTGTTTCCTATTTCTGAGAAACCAAGTTGTAATTAGGGTAGATTTATTATTTTCTGCTGCACCAATTACAGTAATTGCTTCAAAATTTAGAGTATTTAGTATATTTTGTGTAGAAAATAATTCCTTTTACATTTTACAATGATTCGTGGATCACAGTTTAACACTTTGACTGCCATGCAATTTTTATATGGTACACTCAGGGTCTACGATATAATGATGAATTATTGAAGAATATGGCAAAGAAAGAAATAGAGCAAATTAGTAGTGTCTTCTGCTCAAAATTCCCTATTCATTTACGTTGTTCAAATTTTTAAAAATTGGTTAGAATAAAACGAATATGAATTTGAAAAATTAGTATTGCTGATCACTAATGACCACCATGACAGTCAACGTGTTGATATATCTATTGTATTTCTTATATACAAAATAACTACAAAATAATTCTTCATATTTTATTACACCTTAATAATAAAATATAGAATTTTAAGATTGCATATTTCAAGATTGCAAAAATGTACTATATTCCAGAAAAGGAATGAAATTATAGCACAGAGACTGTGCTTTAAATCAGATTTCATATCAATTATCAAGAAATTTTTTGAAATTTCGAATGCTAGTTGCTTTCATCTTCCCTCAACACGGCATCCATAAATCTCTGGAGGAACACCTTCATAAATATGACTCAGCTACTCGATGATACCTGGCAAATTAAACTCGATGGAATAACGAACGACACAGCCCAACAATTTATTTCACCGAAATAAGCGAGGCATCCATATTCAATTCTCTCTCCGCATCTCGCCATCGATCGACGTCGACTTTTAATATATCACCCAGCTGTACTTCCTTTTCGTCTGCATTTCAAAGGAAACGATTGCATCGCCGAGGAAAAACTGGAATATCGCGGGTGAAAATGATAACGTTTCCAACCAAGCAACGTAAATTCGTCCGGCACACGATGGAACATTAACCGTATACTCAGTGGCTAATTTAGATGCAACGTCGAGCATAAACCCGCGTGGATTGATGCACACTCCGATCGCGATAACACGGTAAGAATAGACACGGCCGTTTGCCAGAAAATTCGCATCTCCCTTCACGACTTAATAATTCCCATTCCGCGCCACTAGAGGCTCCATTACGCTTACAATCTCGGAATACAGCATTCTCAACACGTGATGCTTTCGACACGGAGAAAACGACATTCGAAGAGTGATTTCTGTTCGAATTGGGGGGGGGGGGGGGG